>NW_019525464.1:852971-862971 GCF_002814215.2 Seriola lalandi dorsalis
GGGGAGGTACGGGGGGAGAGGGAGGGAGGTAGAGAGACCCTGGCGGACAGCAGCAGAGGGAGGTTGGACCGGGAACAATAGAGAGAAACGAAGCCAGCCCTGAAACACCAAACAAACCGAGAGGGCGACAGAAAGAAAGAAAGCTAGAGCAGGGGATGGAGGGAGAGGGAGGGAAACTGAGAACATGTAAGGAATAAAGACGCCAGGATTTTCCGGAGCGGAGGGTTTTATTTCTGTCTTTTCTTTGTCGGTGGATTGTATTGAACCGGATTCCGGTATGAACCCTGCAGAAGCGGCCGAGGAGGCGCCCAGCGACCCCGACACTGATGCCTTCTACAAAACAGGTAGGAAGCACCGGGCTGCAAATCACACAACAACGACAACAACAACAACAACAACAACAACAACAACAACAACACAAAATCTGAACCACAAAGGCATCACAAGTGAGAGCCGTGTGAACGGGCACAGGAGACCCAAGTGAACATGAGCAGAAACCTGCAGGAAAATCAGTGGAAATGTGGTGAGTGCCGTTCAGGCGCTGCCAGATGGAGATCAGGAAGAGGAGCGTTAAGATTCAGCTTTAAACAGCGTTAAACGGCGCTCTGCATGCAGCTATCTGAGGGGCTTTACATGCATTTACAGTGTAATTGTGTGTGTGTGTGTGTGTGTGTGTGTGTGTGTGTGTGTGTGTGTGTGTGTGTGTGTGTGTGTCTGTGTGAGCTCGTGTGATGCTGATGGTGTCTTACAAAGGAAAAGAGGAAGAATCACATCAGATCAGCAGATATCTGTTCAATAAGCTGCTAAATGATGGTGTGTGTGTGTGTGTGTGTGGTTGTTTTAGGGCTTTAATAACCACTGTGTGTGTGTGTGTGTGTGTGTGTGTGTGTGTGTGTGTGTGTGTGTGTGTGTCACAGTGTGTGTCTGAGTCTTACACTGATTCATTTAGAGAAAGAAAACACACTGATCATTCTGGCTAAACTGATCCAACACGGTCAGAAGGTGAGAGAAAGTGTTTGTGTGCAGGATGTAATAATGGAGACTGTGTGTGTGTGTGTGTGTGTGTGTGTGTGTGTGTGTGTGTGTGTGTGTGTCTGACACTTCCACCAGAGCCTAATGGCTAAACTGGAGCTGCAACTGTCAATTCTTTTCATCATTGATCCGTCTATTAAGTCAGTTAATCTTTCACTTTCATTTCCAAAGTGGCGTCTTGAAGCTGCTGCTGTTTGTCCGACCAGCAGACAGAACATCGCACTGACGGCGAGAAGCAGCAGCTGGAATCAGATGATATTTGGTATTTTTCACAGCAATGACCAGTCGATTCAGCAACAAATAAATATAAGACATTGATCATCGATCAGCCACTTAAATATGAGGATTTGCTGCTTTTCCCTCTCATGTATCAATGTAAACTGAATATCTGGTCACACAAAACAAGGGTTTTGAAGACCAAAGTAATAACCGATTGATCAGCTGATCAATTTCTAATGAAAATTGTAAGTTGCAGCTCTGACTTTCACTTCATAAGAGACTGAATTAGAGTCATTGATTCATTTTATTAAGTGATTAATCATATGTCAGTATAAGCATGTGGGGTAGAGCTGTTTCCACTCAGCTGTCATGTGTGTGTTGGATACTGACGCTGCTAATCAGGGGTCAATAACGGAAACGAGTCTGAACACAGTGACATAGTGTCTCAGGGTTATGTGACTTCAAGTGTGTGTGTGTGTGTATCACAGTCTTAGTCTTACACTGATGCATTTAGAGATGGAAAACACACTGATCATGTGTGTGTGTGTGTGTGTGTGTGTGTGTGTGAGAGAGAGAGAGAAAGAGGGAGAAATGGCAGCAATAATAGAATAAATTTTATCATTTTAGGAGAGTGGTGACATATTGGTGACATGTTATATAGACTATACACAGACACACACACACATGCGCACACACACATGCGCACACACACATGCGCGCACACACACACACACACACACACACACACACACAGAGTATGCAGTGCTGGAGGAGGACACACCCTGACTCTCTCTCTCTCTCTCTCTCTCTCTCTCTCTCCCCCTGTCAGTGTAATTCAGTTCAATAACTTTATTATGAACAATCCTGCCAAGGTAGTTTATTAAATCAAACACACACTAAACGCTCGCTGTGTGAGATGCCATGAGTGTGTGTGTGTGTGTGTGTGTGCGTGTGTGTGTGTGTGTGTTCTACAGTAACGGCGCTCCACGTGTGATCTTCTCGTCTTCATCTTTCCCATAATATTAGATGACTGTCAGCTGGACCGGATCCAGCAGATGGACATGGAAATCCTCTGGTTGACTCATCAGTTCAAACAATGAGACTCTGTGTGAAAAACGAAAAAGAAAAAAAAGTCTGGACAAAGGTGAAACAACTGTAAGAGTCGAGTCAAGTGTGAGTCCCACACTGAAGCTTCTAGTCAGCTTGTCTAGTTCAGTCAGACGAGGGGAGAAACTTGAGTTACATCTCCATAGTAAAAGCCACTGAGGCTCATGGGTGCTGTAGTATTATTTGAGCAAACAGAGGAGAAACGTGATTCGTTGGAAAGACAAATCATAAAAAGGATATGATATGGTGAATTATTCAGCGGACGTTTGTCTTTCTGTAACTTATAGTGCTGTGAATCACACGTTTCATCATCAGTGAACGAAAATGTTCAGAACATCTCAGAACAAAGTGTCAGAAAAATGTCTTGTTTTGTTTGGCCAACAGTTTCAAATCCAAGATATAAAACACAAAAACAAAACTTCTCCAAATTTTAAAGCAAACTTTTTGTATTTTTGCTTAAAAAAAAAAAAAAATCCAGTAATTGACTAATTATTTCCAGTAAACAAACAGATTCAAAGCTGCTGACAGGAAAACTACCTCCACTCCTTCAGTGTTTTACATCCATGTGTGTGTTAATGAAATGATGACAGGTGACACGATGTAAGAAAACAGGCTGGAGAGGTTGAGAGGGAAACCCAATGTTGAACTTCATAACGTTTTCTTGTAGTTTGCAGTGGAGGCTCCAAAAGAACGTTTGGTCTGATAAAGACAGAATCGCGTCTCCACAGGTAAACTCAGTCTCTCACAGCGTCCTCTCCTCTGGAAATGGAAAAACTAGAACAGAGTGTTTGAGTTTGTCTCCACCTCACATCATGGGCTCAGCCTCAGTGTGGTGCTTTCATCAGCGCTGTTTGCTTTGTAGTCGTCCCTGAGGAGGAAGACTTTGTTTTAGAGAATGATCCACATGCATAAGAGCAAGATGTAGTGAAAATAAAAGCTGTACGTCCACATTAAAATGCACCACAGTGTCTGAAGAGCAGACAGAGGTCTCTCTCTCACTCGGCCGAGCGGCTCTTTCACTTCAGTGCGGAGGAAATTAAAGATGGCTCCGTACCGCGCCTTCATTTCTAAAAAAAAAACAAATTTCACACTATTGAGCATCTGCCAATACTGATACCAATCTGTTAATGAGCCAATCGTAAATCATTCTGCATGTTTCTGACATGATCTCATAAACCTTACTCCTTTTAGTCTTCCATGCCTTTACCATCTCCTCCTGTGCTGCCATGGAGGATTCGTACTCGTGCTGCTCTGCTGAACTCTGTCTGACTCGGTGATGAGAGAGGACACACGTGTGAGCCTCGTGCTGATTCTCTCCTTGGTGTTTCACACCTGTGCAGCACAACTCTGTCGTCTCATCAGTCAATCAATCGCCACTTGCATGATGATGCTTCAGCACACACTCTGCAATCAGCTGCTGTGCTCTTTACGGCGTCAGATGAATGTGGTTTTGATGTGACAAAGGAAGATGGACAAAGTGTAAAAATAACGTAATAAAATAAAACTCGTATGTAGGATTTGAAGCTGGGAACAAACTTAAAGGTGAATAGAAGATATATTTGTGGTTTTAAGAACCAAAGACCATCTCAGTGTAGTTTTACATCTCCTCTCTCAGGCTTCTCTCTGGAGCTCCAGGAACAGGCTGGTGAGCCAATCAGAAAAGAGGAGGCTCTGAGCATATCTTCTGATTGGCTCACCAACGTGTTGTTGTTGTGGTTTTCTGAGGGATCCAATAAAAATAAAGCAGATTTCAAGTAAACACTCAGAGAAACCACATCCTGCAAGGTTTGGATGGTGGGTCCAGGTGGGCGGGGCTTGGGGCATGGCTGAGAGTGGTGACTGCTTTGTTGTGACATCACAAAGTTACAGGAAGTCCTGACGGCTGGTTTTAAGGCTCAGTTTCTGAATACAGGCTGTGTGCATTTCTCTGTGGACTGAGGCTTTGATCCTTTCACAGTATTAATATAGAAGCTAGAGCTGATCTATAATCAAAGAACACATGGACAGAGACCTTTACACTGGATGGGACCTTTAAAGATTTTTGAAACCAATTTACACAGATTTATTTAGTGTTGACAGTCAGAAAAGCACAGTGGATGAAAGTTAATCTGTGATTTGTGCATGAATGGATTACAAGACGTTTACTAATAGAGGCATGTTGCTTCTGCAGATACATAAATACTCGTTCCTGTACCAAAATAAAAACAGACGTCGCTCAAAAACACTTTACTTTGCGAATTTTGTGCAGAAAAGACAAACAAATTGAGGAAAAAAAAGTTAGATTTGGACGAGATGATGGAAGGAGAGACCAGGGCAACATGGACTGTGAACCCTGCTGAGAGGGCTGGAGGAGAGAGAACTTCATAAATGTGAGATTATTAAATCATTTCACGCTGACAGCTCGCCATTTGATCTTTTTTTATTACTGATTCCTGTGCTCACACACATGCAATATGGACAGAGCCGGTTCCAGTCCTAAAAGTAAAACTAAGTAAGCAACTAAATCAGGAAACAGGGTTAGAGTCAGGTTTAGATTCCTTCAGCTCCACAAACTGTACGATTTTATTTATTGACTGTTTACACTTGCTGAACAGTCAGTGCAGCCTGACTTTATCAGTCGTGACACCCGAATCAGAACTACAGGCTATTTTGAATTTCCATAATTTATACATAAGCTTAAAAAGCTCCACTCCAATTTATTTTACTTGTATTCTTTTATTTCTTTTATTTGTACTTTAAGTTTCCTTTCACCTTTAGAAAGTAAAGTTTATCTTGAGTTTTGTATCTATAGGAAATGGTGGAAGTTGTGAGTGAAAATAGAAACATTAAATGCAAATTTGACACCCAGAATCCTCCAAATAAAAAAATAAAAAAATCAACAGCAGAGAAATGAACAGAGTCATGAATGTATAGTACTCATCATCTGCCAAGCTCAAGTCTTAAAACACACACACACACACACACACACACACTCTCTCACAGGAAAGTGCAGGCGGCGCGGCTGCTCAATGTTATGCTAATCAGCCGTGTATAAATAGGATCCCAAATTATCAGACGGAAACAGGAAGTGACACGCACGCATTCATACCTACACACATGCAATCAGAGCGCAGCGTCTGAGTGTTTATCAGACAGCTGACGCCAGCTGTCTGTCAATAGCTGCTGCTGTTGCTAAGCTACCAGGATGATCATAAATCACTGTTTTCTAATTTTATTGGGATAACAGACTTAACGAGTAGAAGCTGTTTGCGTCACTCTGGTCGGTGTCGTGTTGGACACAGGAGGAGTGCAGCAGCTCCTCACCCAGGCATGCTGGGAGATTAAGACTGTCCTCACACCAAGTGGCATCACGGCTGAAAGCTGAGGTCAGCGTCAAAGTGCTAAAAGCAGCACCAGATTCTTGCTAAATGCTGGTTCATGTAAATCTCTATAGAATCTAATTACCAAGAACCGTCTTCTGTCCTGAAACACGAAGTTAATCCATCATTTTATCTTGTGCTTTTCCTCACACTGTCACTGTTTGGCCTCAGTAGCTGCCTGTTCTCGTGAGGTTGAATCCTTGTGAGCATGAACAGGTAATTTGTTTATTTTCTTAGCTAATCTGCTGAAAGAGGCGCCGTGATGATGATGTATGTAACCATGGTGATGTTTAGAAAAGGCAAAAATGGCTTCAGCTGTTAAAAGTGAAGGTTGCAATTTCACTCATCCAGTCTTAAAACTCCTGAACTTCTAGCAGACTCATCAGTTATATCAAACACGTTTGCTCTTTAGGAGTTAAAATCTGGATGATTATGATTACATCAGTCCCGGAGCAGCTGACGGTGTTACCAAGCAACGGTAAACATTCTAGCCCTTGAGGCTAACGCTAGCTAGCATGCTACTGCTGACAGACAAAACAGAAAACTCTCCTCCAGTTCTCGCTGAAGAACAGACCGACCGCCTCCTCAAACATTTTCTC
This sequence comes from Seriola lalandi dorsalis, assembly GCF_002814215.2. Classification (NCBI taxonomy): domain Eukaryota; kingdom Metazoa; phylum Chordata; class Actinopteri; order Carangiformes; family Carangidae; genus Seriola; species Seriola lalandi. Next base: position 859,288 of record NW_019525464.1, read on the forward strand.
CTCCAGACTCGTTCAGATCTTCCGCTTTTGTTTTTTCTCACTGTGAAGTTTTTACTAACGTTGTTACACCACTGTCTCCGTGAGATCACATGTTGTGAGACCATGAGAGGTTGTGTGTTGCTCCCTCTGGCATGATAATAACATCTTGTAGTATGTGCATGTGTGAGATTAAAGAGAAGAACATCTGTGAGGTTTCTCCTCATGTGTGATCCCACCCGATTTCAAAGTATGTTCGGATTTTAAAAACTCCTGTAGTCGGAGTCTGGCTTTAGGTTTCTATAGATAGCAACCATCACTGTCATGTTGTAGTATAAATGTAGGTGACGCTGATGTTAAGTGCAGGTTTTGTGCTGTGCTGGCCAATTGTGGACGTGTCTTTGTGAACTTTGGCTGCCAAATACTTCCTGCGACACCAGAAAGATCAGAAATTTAGGTCTAAAGTCTCACTCAATTCTCCAAAAACATGACAACGACAATGACCGACCAATCAGTTTATCACATGAAATTGTGCAGAACACAAAGGCCAATTTTGTATCTTACATTACGTTTTTGAATCCAGTTCTTGCCTTTCAAAACAAAAGAGCGGCACAGATGGACGACAAGATGATGGTGTCCCTGTGCTATTTACACTGGAGTGCTTCAGCTCACCAGGCGTTCACTGCACAATGTGACATGCCTCAAATCGACACTGTACAGTCTGACACAGATTGCGAACCAGGATTTTAGTAGACCCATCCGGCACAGTGTGACACACAGTAAACTTACACAATCATTGTTGTCGCATAGCCTAGAGACACTTTAAGACCTATTTCATTTGAAGCATTCCACGTCTCTTAAGTAAGGTTTTATTTCACTTTAAGGGGAGATCTCATTTCAATCCGTCAAGACCTCATTTCATCCCCGAAAACAAACATGATTGGACTCTGAGGATGAACGTCTGAGGAGGGACTTTGTGTCACCCTGAGAACAGTCTGAATACCTGACCTCATTTCTGCTATCACATGTTCTTTCACTGAAGGAAATAATTAAATCAATTAATACGTCAGCTTTACATTACAGATATTATCTGTGTGTGTGTGTGTGTGTTTCTTCAGCAGGACATCTGAGATAGTGGAAAGCATACAGTTTGTGTGTGTGTTTGAGTCATATGTGAACGGAGACATTACATGGATGAATGACCAGTAATCCATTCATTCACTCAGATTCAGACACACACACACACACACACACACACACACACACACACACACACACACACACACACACACTGCTTCCTCCAGGCTTAGAGCCAGATTAACCTGCAATAGAAGCAGTTAAACACAGAGAGAGAGACAGGGAGGAGAGGCTTTGGATGAATTGTATTTATGACGTGTGTTTTTGTTTTGTCGTGTTTCGTGTCGCGCGTCAGGATCCCGAGCTGTAGCTTCACGTCTCATCAGAGGTGTCATTACAAACAATTACTGAGTTTACACAGAAGGATTAAAGCTAATGTTGTTTAAATAAAGCTTAATGAGCTCACACTGTCAATAACGCTACTTGGACTAATACTAATCCTGTAGTATTGCCAGCACTTGCACTGACACCTCTGATCATGTGCAGCCATGAATACACATGAACTTATTTCACTGAAGTCAGTTCACTGAACATCACAGAAGTGCATGTGGGTGCACCGCTCTGCAGCAGAGCTTAATGACGCCAAGAAGGACTGGAGGCAGGAGTTAGTCTTTGAAGTTCTTGCTGAAAACAGTTGTGAATACACACACACACACACAGACATACACACACAAAATCAATTATAGACATTACAAATCAGAAAAAGAAGAGATTCTATTGACAGGAGTTTGAGCAAAGGTGTTGGAAAAATGAATTAGAACAGTAAACAGTGAACGATCAACATTTAATGGGAAATTGAACTGTTTTTCAAGGTGCTCTTGTATTTCCACAAAAATAAGACGGTGTTTTTTCTGGAAATTGGGTTTGAAAAAGTGGGCGTCGTCTTATCACATCATCAAATATTCCTTTTGAGTGTAGAGACACACCGGTGCAACAAGGTCGTCTACAGAGAATTATGGGTATGTTGTTTGTTGAGTTAATGTTTCGAGACAGTGTTTTCTAACTCCATTTAAAGTGAGTCTTTCAGACTTTGTCAGCCATGAAAAGAGTTTTGTCAGATCATTTCAACCTGTAGGAAGACTCTTGATGTGTTTTGCTGCCACGGAGGAAATAAATTCATGACAACTGAAAACTAATTCACGATGCCACCCAATGAAAATCGGCGAAACCAGCAAGAATTCAGCTGTTGTAGACGATGAGCTCAGAAAGACTCGAGTCTGAAAAATGCTGACTGTCAGAGAAAATTGTTTTGACTGCTTACAAGAGCGTGACTGTGACTGATAGGCAAGATACACCAGTGTGGGTTTTATGCATTACTGTACTTTATGTTTCACTTAATACTTATTACTTATTCTCCTCGGATTAATTTTAAGCTCAATGAAACAGTCTTTCCTATCCTCAAAAAAAGAAAAAAAGGCCGCTGGAAAGAGCGGGTCGGTCTCTAATCAGGGTTGTCCTACATTCAGTTTAACTGTGTTAGCAGTGATTTCAACTAGCAGCAGAGTCTTAAACTGAAACCAACTGACGGTGGCAGAACCAAACCTCATTCCTGCAAAAATAAAGACAAAACAGACGACTGGACCAGATTTAGCTTTGTTCTCCTGTAGCTTAGCTTTCAAAATCTGTGCAGCAGAACCAGAGCTGTCGTCTTTTTTCCCCCCACACAATCCTCTTCCTTGTCATAATCTGGCACTTGCATTACCCACAATGCAGCTTCACCATCATCAGTTCAGGTGGAGAGTTGGGCGTGTTAAGCTAGTGGAGGCTAATGTAGCATCGCTAGCCTTAAGCAGCTACAGAGCCACAAAAGTCTTTATACAACTTTTTTCATGTATGCAGTTGTGTTTTTCAACAGCTGAAAACAGACTTTCATGTTAAAAATCAGTGGAGATTCTTTTTAAAGGAGCTACTCGTAACACTTGCTATTGCTACATAGCTAGCGTTAGCATTAATAGTTGTTTTCTTACCAGTCTAGATGTAACGTTACGAGTTCAGCATCAAACTTCATTCCTTTACTCACCAGGAGCTGTCTCCAGTGGTGAAAAGCGACCCTCTTGTTTCGCCTCTATTTCTATCACTTATTTTCTTCTACTGAAGTTAGCATGCTAACCAGCTAGCCCTGGTCTGCCTGTCCCGTGTTGCTACTTTCCGATACTGAGTCACTGTAGCGTCCAGACTGCCATGAAGAAGTAAACTTGCTCAGAGGGCGTTTTATAACCTGTATTGTAAACGCAATGATGGCTGAAACTTTTGGCAAGACTGTCAAATAGACAGCTATTAAAGCGAACGTTGGCTATATAGCGATGGCAAAACTTACAAACAGGTCCATTAACAGAGCCTCTCTGGTCCTCCGCAGAGTAACTGACAGATTTGAAGTTGAAAACCATTCTTTAGCTAATGTTTCAACTCCCATCTATTAATAATGAGCAGAAATCCAGACTCTATCAGAGGCAGTACGTCAATTGTACCTAAAATTGGCCCTCTTACAAGACAAGCCTCTTATCTCTGTGAACGCATCGTCCTCTAAAGTTTCAACATGCATACTGCTTTATTTTCATTACTCTTCTCGAG
>NW_019525464.1:867971-877387 GCF_002814215.2 Seriola lalandi dorsalis
ACAGCACATACACATAAACACAGTTAGAGATCCAGATGTTTGAACTGGACACATGTGCATCTTTTTTGCTCTGTGGGGAACAGTCATTAGTGTCTGTGAAAGAACTGATTCACATTCAAATTACGACATGAAAATCCATCGCAGTGTAGATCAGATCAGTCAGAGCTGTTGTAAAATAACTTTTCCTCAGAACAAAAGTGCTGTGTATTTAAAGCTGTCGGCTCCAAACATCTGGGAAACTCCACGTTGTACAAGCCTTTTTTACTTCAGCTGTTTTTCTTTTTTTCAAACGAGGGCTGCGACTAATTCTATTATATTATTTCCATTAGCAAATAATCTGCTGCTCTAATTATTTTCTTGATTTAATTAATTAACCATTTGCTCCATAAAATGTCAGACACTTGAGCCTGAGCTGACGACGTCAAACAGTCCTCAACACAAACATCATCTGTTTACTATTAAAAACAGTAAATCTTCACAACTGAGGAGCTTGAACCACATAATGTTTGACATTTTGGTTTGAAAAATTACTGAAAAGCTTAATTCTTTATTGAAAGTGACTAATCAGTTAATCAACATAGTTTTAGCTCAACATGTTGTTGTGATTTAGTCCTTTTTGTATTAAAACATTTTGGTTGTTTGTTAGTTTTGGTAGATTTGCTCTGACATCATTAAATAATGATGCTGGGTATGAATCGGTCATATAGTGCAGCATCATCCAGTAGATCAATCATTATGGCGAGCGACTGATCACATTGCTATTACATCACAATATTACAAGCACAAACACATAGAACGAAAGATACTTCACTAATATCTTAAATCTTAAGACCTTTTAACTTAAAAAATGCACCTGAACGCAATAAATGCGACTGCAGGGACTGAGCAGGTGGAGTATCAGCAGGCGCGTTGGATTAATTAAGACACCAGGAACCAGATAACCAGGTGACCAAACACACCTGGCACAGAGCCTCCCGTCAGGTGGCTGCAGGTTGTTCCTCTCCTCAGCGCGGAGCTGCTGATGTCAGATGTCTTCGGTCTGGTTTCGTCGTCTGCTCTCTCCATGTCCGAACACCAGTGTGTTCATTAGTTCACTGCCGTCGGCAATTAGCCTCTTATCCTGTGGTAAAACACTTTATTGGCTGCCTTTAGTAAACAAGGAAACTACTGTGTGTTTACGTGTGTGTGTGTGTGTGTGTGTGAGGGGGAGAGAGAGAAAACCAGGTCTAGGAAAAACATGTGTTCTTAGTAAAATGATAAACGTATGAAGGGATTTGTTCTCTGACTCGCTGTGTGTCACGACGTCAGCGCTGGACTTTGCAGTTTCATCACCTCAGGTACGGAGACTTTCTCGCCTGAATCTCGATTAGACGTTAAATGAGCTAATTTCCCCCCGAAATGTCAGAGAAGTCCTTCAGCCTACCGTCAGTTTTCCACTTGCGTGTCTCATAAATCCGTGGGATTTGGGGGGGGGGGATCTGAGTATGTCTGTTTCCAGTTCATCATAATGCTGTTTTTATTAAGCAGGACATCGATCTCTGAGCTGACAGGTTCAGACAACTTTTCTTGTTCCCTTGAGACGAAAACGAACATTAGAAACTGTCAAAAGGAGCAAAACAAATCATTGCAGCTTCTCTTTGGGCAGCAAATCTTCTTTTCTTTTTTCTTGGAATAGCTTTGCTTGCCATTGTCATTAAGAAAAATTCCTCAAATTTTCTTTTCTTTTTCTTCCTTCAAACTCCTGACTCAGCTGTATGTCAGTAAAATACTCAAAATGATGCTTTGAAAGTTAAATATTGTTAAAAAGAAGCAGCCAGAGCCACTTAAACATCAGAGTGAGATGTCACTTATACATGGAGACAATAACAGACACTGTGGTACAAGGCAAAAGGAGAAAGCTGTTGGCAAATACATAATACCAATCTTTAACAACCTTTGTAAAGCTCCCATAATGTGTAAAGGCGGATTTCCATGTGTTGTTTGATTATAAAGCAGGTCGTATTAATATTGTATTGATACTGTGAAAGTGTAACTTGTGTAACTTTCCCCGAGTGTTTACCTGAAATCTGGATCACTCAGAAAACAGTCAGCCAATCAGAAGAGAGCCTCCTCTCGCACCATCCTGCCCCCCGACCAGGACAGGACCACAAGCTCTGCTTCACTGATCATGGCTCCAGCTTCCAGCTCAAACTGTAAACACGCTGTTTGATTGACAGTCAATATATTGGCAGATACTGTGTAAAAGCAGCCAGAACTTCTGCTTTAACACCAAAACTTGGCTCTAGTCTTCAAATACGACAAAGCTTCTTCAATTACAGGACTGACAGGGGAATTGATTGCAAAGAAAATGTGGGGTTTTGTACTGCGGTGTCGAAGTTTATTTGAATCTTTTGGCTGTAAATGTTTTTGTTATGTCGCTGTCTGATGTGACTCATTTGGTTTTGAACAGTCACTGAACGCACGACTCCCGACTGACGCTGGTGTCGTTCATCTGAGAGTCCGAGCGGTGCTTCTGAATCCAGAGACGGACTGATTGGTTACGAACTGATTCACAGGTTGATTGCTTTACTGACTGATATGCTCACTTGCAGGTTGGCAGACTCTGTTTACGAACTTGTTGACTGACCGGTTTTATTGTGTGTCTGTTTTGCTTTCAGGCTCATAAACTAGCTGGTGTCCTGGTTTACTGACTGTTGGTGTCCTCACTTTAACTTGAGTTCAGACTAAAACCTCGAACCGCTCAGGCATACGAAGATTTAGTATGCTGTGGTTTGGCCTGAGTCGCTGTGTGTGTGTGTGTGTGTGTGTGTGTGAGAGTGTGTGTGTGTGTGTGTGTGTGTGTGTGCGTGCGTCTGTCAGTCATAAACTGTTGGAAAACACTCCAGTACAACCACAAGTAGCCCTTTGCAGGAGAGTCACACTAGAGTTGTGTGTGTGTGTGTGTGTGTGTGTGTGTGTGTGTGTGTGTGTGTGTGTGTGTGTGTGTGTGTGTGTGCGCATGATGTAAATGCTGAATTTCATTCATTTTCAAAGTTCTGTTCATAGTTTCCATGCAGACAGAATGAATGAAGCAGCTGGGACTGATTCACAACACTCTTCCTTTTTATTTTATTCTTTTTCAAAGTGATTTTCTTTGTGTGTTCATGTATATTCTTTATTTTCTACATTGTTATCCTTCTTTCAGTGTTTCTGCTTCGTCCTGGCATTGTTTTCATCTTTCTCTCTTTGAACCAAGCACTAATTAAAGCTCACTTATCCTTAGAGGAGGCTACTCACACACACACACACTCACACACACACACACACACACACACACACACACACACACAGGAACATTTGTGTCAGGCTGTAATTGAGCGAACAGAACCTGGCTTACTGTGTGAGTATTAATAGAACAGAGAGAACAGGAGTGGAAACATTAATCCTTAATATTCCTCAGTTCAGGGAACAATTATCATCTGATCTTTCGGGCTTTGCATCCGTGATCAGAGAGTTTAGTCTCACTGTTCCTCTTCCAATGATGCTCATTATTCACAGGGAAGAAAAACCTGGGCAAAGACAAAGTCAGCATGTGGTCAGTTTGCCTGCTGACAGGTAGTGTTGGGTGATATCAACCCGTCACCTATTTTAACTGTTGAATAACAACAAACATGAATATTGTAGGATCAGTCAAGTTTCGGTTCTGACTGCTGCTCCATCGAATTCACGTCCATGACTTTGCTGTGAATTGAAGAGCTGACATGTCAACGTATTGCTTTAACAGATTTCTGAACTTATCTTTCACCACCGTTACGCTGACATTATTCATTTCTAAAACACAATGTAGTGTACCGATTGCCAGCTTTAGGAAGCCAAGTGCAGTCTGGACCGGATCACACGGCAGAATCCAAGGCCTGCAAGTATTTACACTACCGCAAAATCTCAGTAATACTGTTGGGCAATTCAACAGGGACAGGCAACATTACAGAGTCTGTTCAACTGTGAGTTTTACATGTGTTCCTACAGTATTGTATCACAAGCCTTTAAGAAATAATTGTAATTCTGCCCGTGTGGTTTGGCGAAGGGTTTTAATCACTTTGACACCAAAGAGCTTCAGTAGCAGTAAGGAGCCTGAACAAAACACTGGAGTTGGACAAGAGTTAAAAAATCAGTGGGTTCTAGTTGCTTAATTTATTCATCAAGGTGAATGAAGCTCAACCTCTAATGTGGACGGCGTAGAAAGGAAAGGTTATTGAACGATACAACAGTTGTGTAGTTGCAAAGTTCATCACTGAGGGTTGTTCGTTCACAGTACAGCACTATGTTGAATTTAAGTTTGATTTTCTTGAACGATGGACTCTGGGTGACGTGTTACGTCTGTCTGCCTGGTTTTCAGACATTTCCATGTTATTAATTTCTGAACTTTCAGAAAAATTCCTGTCCTAGACGTAATCACGATTTGTGTGTTGTTCTGAAGTCAGAGACTAGACAGACTTTGCATAGACATAATTTGAAGCTGTCTATATCTGACAGTTTCTTTCCACAGTCGTTTCTGGTACTTGTCGTTGATTTATGTTTTTAAAGATGAGTCGACTAGAAGAGTTTCAGCCAAGTGTGGGTTCAGCCAATATGGGTTGATTCTCCCTGCTGTCAGATACGACCCATAGGAGCATCTCCTGAAAAACCCCTACAGTGGCTGGCGTACCGGACCTTCGTCGTCATGGTTATAACAGTAAACATGCAGCTAACCTTACTGAATGATCATGGTTTGGGTGCATTCATTCCAGGACTTTTGTTGTCGTGGTTACAATGATAAACTCGCAGTTAAGGTTGCGGAGTGGTCATTGATAAAAGAAACAATGAGGGCTGTCAGTTTCAAACAGGAAACGAACACCGGTGGACTGACCCATTCACCCAAACCTCCCTCTAACGCAGACTTATACTACACTTGCTTACTTCCTCCTCTGCTCCTGTCACAATTACTGTGGCCACTATAGGTCGTCTAATAATAAAACGTAACTATTTCAAGTAATAAAGTAAGCTGCTAACTCAGACGACCTATGGGCTTGTTGGAAACACTCTGACAGTCACTTAAAGGAGCGATTTGTAAGTTGTGCTATTGCTACATAGCTAACGTTAGCATTAGCAGCTGTTTACTTAGAAGTCTTGGCAAGCGCTTCAGCCATCGTTGTGTTTACAAGACAAGAGGTTATAGTACAACCTCTGAGAAGCGCTACTTCTTAATAGCAGCTTGGACGCTACAGTGACTCGGTATCGGAAAGTGACGAGACAGGCCATGGCTAACTGGTTGGCATGCTAACTTACAGTACAGTACAAGAAAGGAAGTGATAGAAATAGAAGCAAGACAAGAGGCTTGCTTTCCACCGCTGGAGTCAGCTCTCAAGTAGTAGTAATTAAGGTTGTCGCTGATCTCGCAAAGTTTCTTCTCGACTGGAAAGTAAACAGCTGGTAATGCTAATGTTGGTTATATAGCAATAGCTAACTTACAAATCACTCCTTTAACCTTGTATATAAAGTAAACATGAATAAGGTGAGTAAACCCTCCTGCTTTGCTCTGTAGACAAATCACATCACAGGGATTTTCACCCACTGAAGATTCAAGTAATTTATTTGTCATTCTGAGTCCACATAATTAAAGATGCCACTAATTAGTGTAATGCTTTTCATGATATAATTCACAGATTAGAAATGTGTTTGCCGTTACAGTGAATGCGGCGCCTCTAAGTACCGAACTGTCACCAGGCTCTTCACACACACACACACACACACACACACACACACACACACACACACACACACACACACACACACATTCCATGTCTGACCACTCCAGTCTAAGTTTTTCCTCTCTACAGACAGCTGCTGTCTGGAGACTGAAAGCCGATCCAGAGAGAGAGAGAGCGAGAGAGAGAGAGCGAGAGAGAGAGAGAGAGAGAGAGAGAGAGAGAGAGAGACAGAAAGAGAGAGTGAGCGAGAGAGAGAGACAGAAAGAGAGAGGGAGAGAGTTTCATCTGATAGCTGAAACACGTGTTCCGTGTTTTAACATTTGGTTCCTCTCTGTCTTTCCTTGAGGAAGGCACCTCCCGCTTCCTCTTGACCTCTGACCTCGCTGGGTAATCACGTTCAAGTGTGTGTATGTGTCACGGCAGGATAAACAAGTGAGTGTGTATCGATAGGTCTAGGTGGATATTTCAGCGTAGCGTGCGATGAAGGGATGGTTCTCTGTAACAGCCAGAGGGAAACACACTCCAGCAGGTTATTTTCTATGAGTAGAACAAAACATCTACACTTTCTTTGGCTTCTCTTTCTGCACACTTGTAATTAATTTAACAGTTGCTGTCCAGGGTGAGAATATCTTGCCAGGGAAGTTTCATGACTGTTACACACACTGCTTTATGATCTTTACCCCTGGAAACATTGGCTAAACTCATTGCAAGCAGATGGGACATCCATCAAATTAAATTTTAATAACCAAGCAAACTCTATGAAGGATCCGTAACATTGGTATTATATACCTGTAACGGAAAACAGCTCAATCCTTTGTTCTGTGAACACACCAGCTTCTGCACCACCGCAGTTTGTTCCATAATGTATGTTTGCATGACGGGTTTCTGTCTGCGTGTCTACTGCTGCATTCGCTCGTAAAACCTGACCACCTCATCAACAGCAATTATTTACGAACGACTACCACGCTGCTCCAGTGACCCTTAGAGATATGCATGGTGAGAGAGCCTCTGATGAAGCACGCATGATGAAGCAGTTGTTGGATTTACCCGAGCGTCAGAGGAAGTCCGTCGTGTCATATCTGGTTTTTCTGCTGTTGACGAAATGATCTTTAAAGAAATATGTGCTGGTGTATGTGATCGTGTTGTTCTCGTCTTCCCAGTTGGACCGTCTGTAGATGAGATGCTGATTTCAGTTGATTTGATGCAGGAATGCAGCTGAAGTGAACAGATTAGGCTCGACTCTCTGCTCCGAAAACCACAGAGTGGAGCTCGTACTGCGTCGTGGTCTAATTTACATATTTCCATACAGGGGCCTGATGCTTATAACCAGTGGTATTTTAAGGATTAGTCCACCTCAAAAACAAAAAAAAGCATGTTTTCTCGCTCCTAGTGGGATCTAGCCCCGCAGATCATTTTGGTTTTCTTTGTCCAGGTTTCGTGATCGTCGGGTTTGGGTTATGTTTCTGCCTTCACCTTTTGTTGTGACACATTTTTACCTTTTATTCAAAAAAAAAAAACTGCAGCTCCTGTGATTTGGATATTGCACTTGGTCATATTGAGATTTCGATAATGTTTGGATTGATTGTTCAGCCGTAAATGGAGGTGAATAAAATGTTGTTTGTGGTGCTCATGGCAAATAAGAAGCAAATAACTGAAGAGCATTTCTCTCCAGAAATAATGTCCGTAATTCACAGATCTCACTGTGATCAGCTGGCACTAGATCGGTAAATGAATTGCACTTATATGACGCTTTTCTAGTGTTATCGACCACTCAAAGCGCTTTACAACAGCCATCAGGGGCAGTTTGGGATTCAGTATCTGCACTGCAGGCGCCGGGGATCGAACCACCGACCCTCTGATACTAGAAAAGCTTTTAGTCCTGCTGCTCACACTGAGGTCTGTGGTTTGTCCGGAGTTAAAGGGATGTTGCTGTCGTATTATTTTATGCAATTACGCAACGCTGTAAGCATCAGGAAGGAATTTCTATTCCACCTCCATCGTATAGAGGTGGAGAAGAAGAAACGTTAGCGACAGATCCCAGCAGAGAAAATCAGTTTTTCCACAGTTTGGATGAACTGACCCTTCAAGCCAGTGAATCAGAACCTTACTGTTTTTTTCCTCCAGTCTGCTTTCCCTCAGACCAGCACTGTTTGATCCCAGGCTACAATACTCAGGGATTGTGCTGCACTTCTGCTGTGTGTGTGTGTGTGTGTGTGTGTGTGTGTGTGTGTGTGTGTGTCTGCATGTGTGTTGTGCTGAGTCAGCTCCCTCCAGATGGCAACTCTCCATGTGGTAGGAGCGCAGCACAGATGATGTCATCACCCCCAAACCAAAGCTTTGATCTGATTGGTTTCTGCAGAATGAGTCAGATGGTGCCGATGGACGAGGAAGAGAGAGAGAGAGAGAGAGAGAGAAAGAGAAGCACACACATGCAGTTTACATACATATGTACATGCAAGCACATACAAGTAATTCAAGGTCTTCCTCAGTTTCCTTGAGTAGGTGAGAGTATTTTTGCTTTCATGGCCGTCCGCCAGCCGAGCTAACAGCAGCCTTGAGTCTTTAATGGGAGGAAAAGCTCATTGTTATCGCTGTGGAAACAGCAGGGAGAGTCTCCGAGTGAGTCCATTATGCAGACACGAGGAGCAAGTAGTTAAACTGGACCGAGGAGAGAGACATAGATACTCAGACAGAGACGGTGACAGCTGTCTCTCTAATAATTGCATTGTATTATCTCTTTCCAGCAACTGTGTCTTTATGAGAAGAAGCTTCCCTATGGAGAATACATCATCTGTGTGAAGCCTGGCAAGCACTTAACTATTACAAGCTCTCTCTCCTCCGTGTGTGTGTGTGTGTGTGTGTGTGTGTGCGTGCGTGTGTGTGTGTGTGTGTGTGTGTGTGTGTGTGTGTGTGTGAGAGAGAGTATGGAGGTTGTGAGAGACAGAGTGAGAGAGCAGTGTGTGGTTTGTGTTGGAAGAGTGATGGATGTGGTTTTCATCTGCAGGGGAAACTGAAGCTGAGGCCATTAAAGTGTGTGTGTGTGTGTGTGTGTATGTATGTGTGTGTCTGTGTGTGTGTGTGAGAGAGAGAGAGTGTGAGTGTGTGTGTGACAGAGAGAGAGAGAGAGAGAGAGAGATTCAGATAGGACACACACTGTATTCAGCCTGCAGTGTTAAAGAATACATGAAGGTAATATGTTAAAATAATGAGACGGAAATGAATAATTCACAGTCAGTGTGATACTGTGAGTCGAGGTGAAGCAGCGCTGAAGTTTAACATTACGTCGACATTATACAACCAGTGAGTGCTGCTGCAGTGTGTCCCGGTGCAGGTCGGTTGCAGCTGACAGTCATTGGATCAATTTATTGAAATCAGACTGTGTGATGTTCTAAAAACCAGTCCTGGCTCTTTGGCTGGAGCACAGCAGGGAGGCCAGCCTGTAAACCAGTCTGTCGCTGACTGACTGAGTGATAAGGTTACACCGTTGGTTGTTGCTCTTTCAAAAATGATCTGGCGTGAAGAGACAGTGGAGCCAGCTGAACTCAACTTAACGCCTAGCGACAAATTGAGCGAGCTTTTGGAAAAACCGTGGATAATTTCTTGCTTTTTTAAAGTTATTGTTTTGGGCTTTTTGCCTTTTATTATAGACGCAGTGAGAGGGAGACAGGAAAGTGGGGGGGGGGGGGGGGG
>NW_019525464.1:877407-963308 GCF_002814215.2 Seriola lalandi dorsalis
GGGGGGGGGGGGGGGGGGGGGGTATCGACTCCGCAGGCACACACCTCTATGCCGACTGCACGACAGCTGACGTGAATGAGCCTCTAACTTTCTCTCTGAGTGATCATTTTACAAGTAAATCCAGCTGAAATCACAGCTCTGCCTTTGTCTTTAACTTTATGTGTTTGGTGATTTTGTCAGACGACGTCACGGTTATAAAATCAGGATTTTTAGCAGCAGCTTGGAAGTCTTTATGGGCCGCATTTCAGTCACTATTTCATACTTGTTCCAATTTTCTGACAACAGAAAAGCATGTAAATGAGAACAGCTTTATTAAAACAGTGTATATGTGAGCACAGAGAGGAGGAGAGAAGCAAACAGATAAAGGGCTGAAACTCAGTCTTATACCAGGTTTTCACCGTCTTGTTAAATGAACATTGGAAGCTGTTTGTAGCAGCGCAAGTGGGAGATTTAGTGTGAACAGAGTGGACACACACACACACACACACACACACACACACACACACACACCTGCAAAGCCACTGGTTGTTTCCATTGGTTTATCACCATGAAACTAGAGGTCATTTAGTATTTGCTGGCACTGACACCAATCTGATGTCAGTGTTCGTCCCCTTAATATCTGCTAAGCCGTTCATTCATGCACATGTCGCTTAGAATCGCCATAAAAAAGGTGCATTAAAAAAGAATAACATCCAGTGTGCTGCTGGACATAATTAGTGACAACACAGCACAATAAACTCCAGTGATAAAAGAAGTTCACTAACTTGTCTGCAGATGTGTGACACTTAGCCCCAAGTGTCTTGAAACTCTTGTTAGGAGCTTTGCAGCTACTAATCTGCTATTCAGAGTTCCTGCTGTTGTTATTAAATGACTTGCTGCTGCTGCTGCTCTTTAATTAAAAGAAATAAAATAACTGACAGTAAAACATGTGCGGTGTAGTTGAAAGGTGTCCTGTGGCGTCTCTGCTGTTGTTATGAAGTAGTCCCTGTTTGGTTTGTGTCACGTGTGCTGGGACGCACCTGCACCTGCCGACAGTTTCACATTATTCTACCCGTCAACAGTCAGTCATGTGACCTGTGGACGCTGCGGGTTTCTAATATTCAAATAATCCGATTAGCCAGCGCTGCAGAGAAATGCATTCAACAGGTTTGTTAGGCCTCAAGGACACACAGCCATTATCTTTGGTGATAAACAAGATGTAAACACAACTGTGCTTGTTTACACGAAAGCTTCACCTCCAGGCTCACCTCACCTCACCACCAGCTCTCTCTCTCTCTCTCTCCCTCTCTCTCTTTTCTGTGCAGTTTGAGGCATAAACGGAGGAAGCAGGAAGCAAATTTATCATTGATGAACATCCAATTATGCTTCAGTCAGGTGAAGAGCGGTTCTTGTGAGATTTGAGAGGTTGCCTAGCAACAGGACTCAATTGGTTGTCTGTGTGTGTCGTCCACTGCCTCTACCCAGTTGTTCAGTATGCGCTCCATCTCCGTCTGCGAGACTAAAACATCTGTGTGTGAAGGTGAAGGTCAGTGTGTGTGTGTGTATGTGTGTGTGTGTGTGTCTGCTGCTCTGCTCCGGGGAACAACGTCTCGAATTCACACCTGGTATTAACATCTGACGTCGCTGATTAGATTATGTGTTTAAAAGCATCTCATCGCTGGTATTAATGAGCAAAGTTATCATCTTCATTCTGCCCACTTTGGGATTGGATTTAAATATGCAAATTACATAGGTGGAGCTGGCGGACTTGTTCAAGGTGAAGGGTAAACGATGCCGCTGTATGAATCTACTTGTTTCTCCTTTGCCAGGAAAGAGCTTGTCTGTAGCTGTTTGCTGAGCTTTGCTGAGATACTGGGATGAGGTGAAGCTGACGTTTCAACCACGTGGTCTGGACAATCCATTAGTTTTCCCAACGCAACGCAATGCTCAGTACTCCGCACTCCCGGGTCAGACCACACCCGGCTCTGAAGTCGGCCTTCGTTTTGAACTCAACGACACACCTGTAAGGTTTCATCACTGTACCTTGCACTGTTGTGACATGGAGACTAAATGTGTCCACAGACAGAGAGACAGCTGCCAAACGACTGAAAACCACCTCTGTGCTAGTAACTGTTACAGCCGGTGTCTCCAGCAGATGATTATTCATTTTTGTACTTTTCTATAATCTATAATCCTTTTTTTGTGAATATCGGACTAAAAAGAGAAAGTCAGAAAGGAGATGTTTCTTTGGGGGAATCGGTAGCGACTCATAGACGTCTGAAATATGAGATCCTTCACAATACACGGTGAGGGATCAAAAGCCAGAGATACTGGTTTAATCTTTAAAAATGCATTGTATGTCATGAGAGGATGATAAATCTTTAATGTAAAATCTCTCATCTAACGCCTCAAAGGTCTACCTAAGCACAGAACTTGTGCATGTAATCACCGCTGGATACTGTAAGAGCTTAATAAGGCCTCAAACACAAATGCGGTAATAGATACAAACAGCTGACGCAACCCAATCCTGCCAGTTAACACATGCTGACGAGGTTGGACGACACGTGTCTCTTTGATCGGGGGGTTCGCGACCCGCGCCGGCGTCATTGATTGGTGAATGGATGAAAAACCTGCTGAGCTGAAGCTTGGTGGATTTAAGCGTCCGCGGCCATTAATCCAAGAATAGTGTCACTTTGAATTCTTGTAACATGTCAGCTAAGCAGCATTAGATATGATAGACCCCAGCAGCCCCCTGTCTCCGTGGTAACACATGAGCTGCGGCAGCCGGTTGTCGAGGCAGCTGTTGCTAGGGTGCAGACGGGCTCACCTGTTGCCTTCTAATGACATTTAGGCATACACACACACACACACACACACATGACCTGGGCATGTGTGTGTACGTGTGGATGAATGTGACACATGTTACGGCCTCTCACAGACACGGTGGTTTGGTTTTGCATAAAGCTGTTAAACCGTGCTTTCTGATCGTTACACACACACACACACACACACACACACACACACACACACACACACTCTCTCTCAGCTACATCGGGCTCCTGCGACCTTTTTGAATTTGGCCACACTTGTGCTGATCTGGGAGGTGAGTCTCTCTCCTTGCGTCATATCTGTGGTGATTCATCGCCTCAGCACCTGTGCGGGCGTCTGCCGGTTGTCTGAGCGACCTCAGTGTCACCTTCCCGCTCTGATGAAAAGCTCGTACCTCTCACCGCGTCGTTACGCGAACTGAACTTAAAAAGCTGGAAGCGTCTGACGGCTTATCTCACTCCCGCACTGCATTGTGGGTGCATTTTCAGTGATGCTAGCAGTCCTTCCTGTGTCGCTCCTGTGCCGGTTACCATGAGCGCACTGGTGGGGGTGGGCGTGTTAATGGTTCCAGCAGGAACTGCATGTTGACCTTTAACATCTACACGTGTGGAAACGTTGAACACCAGCTATGTGTCTCTGCCGGGGGGGGGGGGGGGGGGGGGGGTTCATTGTGACCTTACCCCTGTAGTTTGTCATAAGAATAGACATACTGGCAATAAAATGGATCTCACACACACACACACACACATATGCCACTAGCAGTGACATCACTTCCTGACTGTGTGACCTTGCTATAAAGAAAGAAGCGCGCTGCACACGCCAGAATACATTCATGGTTGAACGTTCATGTTTTTTTCATGTGGTAGTGTGGGAATAAATGTTTCTGTAATGTTTGCCTCCTGTGAAGTGTGTGTGTGTGTGTGTGTGTGTGTGTGTGTGTGTGTGTGTGTGTGCGCTGGAGGCAATCCCAGCTGACACTGGGTGACAGGCGAAGTATCCATCCTGGACAGATTGACAGTCCATCACAGGGCTGACACATACAGACGGACAACCGTTCACACACACGAGCAATTTTAGATTCGCCAATTAACCGGTGCGTCTTTGGACTTGAGGTGGAACCCGGAGGAAACCTGCACATGCACAGAGAGAACACGCTAACTCCATGTAGAAAGGCTCCAGTCGGTTCAAACCCAGGACGTTCTTGCTGTTTAATAATTCATTTGTTATTTATCTGAAATGTCATTTACAATCTAAACACACAGTATGTGACCTCTGCCGCTCGGGGTTTCTCAGTGAAAACGATAACAAAAGACAAAAAGATGTTGTGAAACAGTGTGGGATCATGGGAGCTGTTGTCTTCCCCGCCATCGCCATCAGCTTCTCCCGGTTTGGATTCTTTCAGTGTCAGTCGTTCAGCAGCCAAATTATCCGCAGAGCTGTCCTCCTCTCCAAATCAAACAGACCTGGTGATTATAATTACAACCATCAAAAGTTCTGAATGAAGCAGCTTCACATTAATCCTCAGTGTTTTTCGCTGATGCAACACGGCGAACACGAGGCGTCAGGGAAGCGCTGGGGGGCTGAGACTGCTGCCGACCTTTGTTTCAGATTGTTTCTCTGATAACTCATGAACCGGACGTTGTCGTGTGTAAAACTTTAACACCTGCGTTAGAACCAGGCGAAGTCTGGACTCACGAGCAGCGAGGGCGCCCGACTCCTGAGCGCGGGGAACCTCCCCGGACGCCCATAATTACTTCTGCAAGTCATCAGAGAGTTCAGAGGTAACCATAGCAACTGGTTGGATACATGCAGCAAACCAATTGGGGTAGGCTGTTGATCTGAGACGCACACACACACACACACACACACACACACACACACACACACACAAGAGCTTCACAGCAACAAAACATTAGAGCGACATTGCTCTGGCAAATGAAAAAAACATGAACAGTCTCTGAAAGACTTCTGAAGACTTCTGTGTGTGTGTCTGTGTGTGTGTGTGTGTGTGTGTGTCTGTGTGTGGTGTGTGTGTCTGTGTCTGTGTGTGGTGTGTGTGTGTCTGGGTTTGGTTTGGTCACAGTGGTTTTTTGTGTAGCTTTACTCCTTTGAAACACTGTAAGGCACTAAATCAGTGATACATCACAGAGACTGCGTGTGTGTGTGTGTGTGTGTGTGTGTGTGTGTGTGGGTTGCAGTGGGATGCTACAGTACTTTTCTTTACATTAACTTTCAGATGTAGTTTTCCAAGTATTTTCAGCAGTCACTGCAGCTCATCTCTCCGGCTGAAAGATACGTGAAGCACCGTGCTGCAGTTTGTGCCGCTCTATATCTTCAGCCATCATTAAAATAAAACCTGACAACTGTGTGTTGCGCGCGGTTCCCCCTTAAAACGTCGAGCCTAACCGGCCTGTATTGATACAACAGACCTGATTAGCTGTTGAGCCCGTTTGGCTGCTGACATGATCTACAGTCACGACTCAGACTGTCGGGTTTCATTTAGGATACACGTTGAATATAACGATCTCCAGAAGGAGTGAAGTACAGACTGCAGAATATCGCCAGCAGTGCAACACACAAGGATCAAACTTTGAAATGTTGCTGACGGGAAACGTCTGAATGTCTTTACCTCAACCACCTTACCTTGGATACAAGCTTTGTTTATCAAGCTAGCGTCATGTCATGCTGTAAATGTGAAGCATGTAAAATATTGTGTTTCTAATTTACCATTACCTACATTATAAAGTCATTTCATCACATTTTAGTTACCATGACAACCAAACTGACAAACTATTCTCCCATCAGTAACCATCCAAGGTTAGCAAGTGAGTGTGTCTGCGTTTAAGGTTTCGGACCTCGACTGCTTCTGTCAGGTTTGGGTTATACTCGTTCCTGCCAACATTAGGCTTTGAAAATACATTTTTAGGAGGTGAATAAATTAATGATATATCTACATGATAAACACATAACAAGATTCATTCATCACATGTCAATATATATATAGACTATCAGACAATGGGTTGAAATTGTGTTTCTATCTCGTGTTTCATACAAAATCTGGCAATTTGGATAATGTCAGACACACGTAAAACGTATGGATCCGTGCGTGACGATTATTTATAGGCAAGGTTGAAGGCCGTGCTAATTAGGGGAGATTACCTTGAAATACGAGAGACTCCCGGGAAAACCGTAGGAAGGTATGGTTGTGCTACAGAAGAGCCAATTTGTGCGGTTTTCCACCTGTCCCTCCTGGAGGACAGTCATAGTATCTGTTTGTCTTGGTTCGTCACATGAAAAGTGACAGAAGACGTTTGAACCGCGGTCCCTCTCTCATCTCCTCCTCCTCCTCCTCCTCCTCCTCCTCCTCCACCACAGCTGGACACGGCCACCGCTAGCTCGTCATTACAGAGGTGTGGTCAGAGCGGGTTTCTGAACCTGTTCCACCTGATGAAGCGCCTCTGATGGAGTTAACGGGCGGCTTCACTTTTATTTTCGGTCACACCGTGTTTCCTCTAAATTTCCACTGTCCGTTCTTTTAAAACTCTTGGAGTCACCATCAACCTTGGTGCACGGACTCTTTGAGTTAGGCTCAAAATGTTGAACATTTTACTTTTTAAACCAATGTCCAATCACAGTTTTGAACTAAGATTTTATTATTTTTATTATTATAATTCGGAAAAAACAAAAAGTCTCTGTCCTGACACCAGCTTCCATGTGATGCTCGCTCCAAACACTCAGTGGCAGGATGATATAGCTCAGTCTGCAGCCTGTGACCTGCCCTGACTCCGACGTGCCTCGGAGTATGTGTTGACTGAAGCAGGCTTAAATTGAATTCATTTCTTTCATCCTTTCCAGCATGTAAATGAGGCCAGACGCAGAGAGAGAGAGGGAGAGAGAGAGGGAGGGAGAGAAAAGGGCGTTTCAGGGCAGTCAGTCATTCATGGTTATTAGAAGTTTATTCACTGAGGGTTTTTGTGCTAACAAGCTGATGCAGAGCGACGAGCACTGCCGGCTGTTTGCTCTCTTTGCTTAGCAACGCTCTCTCTCACTCTGAGCGCTTAAAAACCAGAAAAATACACCGGGTACATTTTTTCTGTGATGGTGGTGCAGGCTTTTCCATCTCCTCACTTTTTCTCTGTTTTTTCCTGCATGAAGACAAAATAAGAAACTGTCCTGCATCTTCTTACCTAAAACACAACACTGTATATTCTAGTACAGATAGACGTTGAACCTGAACAGTAGTAGTCTCTGTTTTTCCTGGTTTTCTCTTTTTCAAACGGAAGCACTGTGGTGCTTTGAAGACGGTGTGCAACCCGAGTCCCGGACATTTCAAAGACAGAAACCATTGTGCTACTGGTACGCAGGTGCTGCTCACATGTAACTGACATGTGTGATCTGACTCACAGGAGCTCTGAGACTGAACACAAGTTGTAAAGAAAGAATGTTTTTAGTGTTAAATTGTTGTGTGTTGTTTTGTCAGCAGCTTATTCGTGCAAGTCAAACTCGATGGCCTTAAATCGTCAAGAAAATATTCACAACTGCATCAAAAGTATCAGATTTTTATACAAAACTGTGAAGTAATTATCTTGAATGTTCAGGAAACTTGAACCATTAACTCCTCAGTTCAAATCAAGCTTCCAAACTCGTACTGGAATATTTTGTTTGTTCTCTAGAATGACACACAGAAGAAATTTTTCTGATCTTCCAGGACACGATAATTTGTTTATGCCCTGCAAAACTGTTATGAATCACCTTTGAAGAATAAAATAAAAATGAATTAATCATGTCACAGCTCTATGGTTTAGGTTTAATCAGATTAATGCACAAAAACAACCTGGTTAGATTATGAAATAACCAAATGTTCACTGGGTTAAAGTTTAAGGAAACAGCAATATGGGTTAAAACAACTAGTTTTTACTGTTACAATATTTACAATAGTGACCACATGCTCAGGGTTAAAGAGCGGTCATGGTTATGCTTTAAATAAGATGCCAACAATGCCTCACGGTAGGAAACAGGAAACAAACAGCTCTATATTAACGTCAGCTGACTTCCTCCTTTAATCCCGATGGACAAGAGTCCGTAATTCCTGCGGCTGCGACGCTTCGTCACGTCAACGTAAACACAGAGCGTGCTGTGTGAAGTGACTGGATCTGTCCCATCACCTCCCACATCTCCGACTATTTTGCAATTCAAATATGGAGGCCTGGGTCTGTGCCAGCTGAAAGCCGTTTCTTCCTACATCGCTGGATTACTACATGACAACACAGCTTCACAGAATAACAGCTCTTAAACTGATATATTTCTTTGATTATTGTAAAAAAAAAAAACAGTTAACTGTTGACGTCGACGGGATGGACTCATCACTTGCTACTGTTGGCTAGCACGCATCTGCAAGCAGCCATTATAGACTACCTTTCATTTACAATGGAATAAACCCTGTGCAATCTTACGCTTCGATTCGATCATCGATTTATTAAGATTTCTTGGTCACAGGTTCTGAAACGTTCCTGATTTCCTCTTTTTCATGTTGTTAAAAATCATTACAGTCTGACAGAAAAGGTTTAAACACTGACAGATTTATTTTAAAACTTCCATCCTGTTAATATCTCTGATTTCATTACTGCTGCTGATGCTGCTGGCACCACTGTTACTCTGGGCTTTAATGCTGGATCTACTGTTTCAGCTCCCAGACTCAGACTCATTTAGTCTGATAATTGCTGGTGGAATTAAATCTCTCTCTTGTATGGATGATGGAGAGTTCACTAAAACGCACACACACACAAACACACACACACATACACACACACACACACACACACACACACACAGAAGCGTATGTCAAGTCAATTCAATGGCCCCAAGTTATTTAGTCTCGTGTGTTTAACAGCCATATGCTGCTGTAATCACTGCTCTATCGCTACTGTACAAACACACACTGTGTGTGTGTTTATGTGGTGAACATCTCTGATGAAGAAAACTTATGCCGGATCAAAAGTGTGTGTGAGAGAGAGAGAGAGAGAGGGAGGGAGATACAGAAGGAGAAAGACGAGAACAAAACATGCCAGACATTTATTTGAATACCTGAGAGCAACTTACTAAAGCTTTTTAAAGCTTTAAAACTTGTGTGGATTCTTTGGCCGCAACGTTATGCTAATGAAATGTGTTGTGTGAGTAAGACAGGAGCTGATGGAGAGAAGGACGGAGACGGCGGCGGAGAGATGAAAGAATAGTCAACATGTTCTTTCTTTTTGTCCGTCCTCTCTGTTTCCCCTCCGGGAGCCCACAGAGGCGACGTGTTCATTTTATTTACTTGATGCAGCAGCTTCTGCTGTCTCAGCGTCACAAGAAGAAGAAAGGAAACAAATTGTGTTCATGTGGATATTGAGGGGGAGCGCAGACCGACATCACGTCTCTAATGCAAATCTGATCATAATAGAAAAGAAGAGCGAATTACTGTGAACACCTGCGACTTACCTTTTTATCATCTCCTGCTGAAGGCAGAAACAACTCGTCTAACTCGTCTAATGCATCACACTAAATACCTGAAGGAGGATTACTATAGGCCAGTTTCACACCTCTGAATTGCTGCCTTCACCAGTGGCTTCATTAGAGGCTTTTCTCACCCATGTGATCCAATCAGAGGCGGTAGGATTAAGGATGCACATGTCATATTAATGTGCCAAAGACAGAAATTGTGACAAGCTTGAATGAGATTGACACAGATTTACTGTTTGTGGCAACTTGTAAATCGGCATATTTCTTTGATCGGCATTAAAAATTTAAAGGAACTAGTACCTCGGGACGGCTGGTTAGGACAAAAATAACTGTCTTTTTTTTAAATTACTTTTTCCAATTCTCGATTTGACCACCTGTGTGTCTCTCAGTCCTCAGTGTCCTCTTTTTAAAAACACATTTTTTAAAAAAGGCTTTTAATTGAGATTCTATTTGTATTATGCTTTTATTATTTTAATAATTTTAAGTCTTTTTTATTTCACTGTATTTTATCTCTGTTCTCTATTATATGATTGCAGTGTGTTTTTTAAAGGTCTCATATAGTCTAAAGGTCTCTGTCCATGTGTAGTGTGATTATAGATCAGCTCTAGCTTCTATATTAATACTGTGAAAGTATCAAAGCCTCAGTCCACAGAGAAATGCACACAGCCTGTATTCAGAAACTGAGCCTTAAAACCAGCCGTCAGGACTTCTGGAACTTTGTGATGTCACAACGAAACAGTCACCAAGCTCCGCCCACCTGGACCCACCATCCAAACTTGCAGGATTGTTTTACCTGAAATCTACTATATTTTGATTTGATAACTCAGAAAACAGTCAGCCAATCAGAAGAGAGGCTCAGAGCCTCCTCTCTTCTGATTGGCTCACCAACCTGTTGTTACTAGAGCTGCAGAGAGAAGCCTGAGAGAGGAGATGTAAAACTACACTGAGATTGTTTTTGGTTCTTAAACCACAAATATATCTTCTTATGGATCAACCCCTTGAAATAAAACACAGGAAGTGTAAAATATGGGACCTTTAATGTCTGTGAAGCACTTTGTAAACTTTTTTTTCACATAAATACACAAATAAACATATAAATATACAGATTCTTTTATTATTAATATTATTATTATTTCTCCCTAAACCAAACATAGTCTTACTTTCTCAGTGATAAAATACAATTTCTCCTTGCAATGTTTCAAACTGACGTCCCGCCAGAAAGCGCAGAAAAATGTCTTAATTAACTTTATAGAGTCAACTTTTTTAACCTTGCTGCTGCTGCTGAAAACACCTCTGGGAGTGGTTTCAAAATAAAGTCCCACTGCAGCCTTTTATTATGAGGCACATTCAAGAAGTGATGAGTTAATATCAACAGCAGCTGCGTCCGTCAGCATTATTCCATAGCAGCAGATGAACAGAGCAGAGCATCATGGGGCTCCTGCTGTTCCAGTGACTGTGTGAGCGACAGAGTGACGGCTGCTAGCGGCTGATAAGTAGACTAGAATATGCACAAAGTTCAGGCTGAATAAATGCAGTGAAAACATCGGCCCTAATACTTCTATTGTGCAATTTACAATTCGCAAACAATTAAAAACGACTTGTCGTCTAATGGATGTACATCCTGACTCTCTGTTTATAGATTTTGTCCTAAAGCAGGAAACACAGTTATATAATACGAAGGTCAATCAGAGCTTGATTTGACCATGACGAGTGAATTCTCACGCTGTGGAGAGTCGGTGCTGCGCTGGGAGAGACAGTTGAGGTCAGCGTGGACAGTCAGCGGGGAGACCGTCAGCTTGTAGTTTGCAGGATTTGAGGACTCTAAGTTTTCACCACCTGACTGAGCCAGTAGGATTCAATCAGACATGGTTTTCCTTGTGGAGTTGATTGTGTTTGGAAATGAATGATGATGAGACGACTGGGAGAGTCTTTCCACGTTTGGGGAGAATTGTAAAAATCGTAAATGCATGCAGATCTTTTTCAGAAAGATAATCTCACTCCTTCTCCTTTCTTTCTCTGTCTCTCTCTTTCTCTGGTGTGTGTCACACAGTCACAGTGTGTTGGACTCTCCTCCCATCTGGGGACAAAGCATTCAGTTTTAGGGATAAGACTTGCTTTATGCTTACGGTTAAAATTGTGTTTATATAACGTTAATGATTCAAGTCACAGTAAGAATTGCTCCGTATATTGATGTGATGCCAAAGCAGTGTGTGTGTGTGTGTGTGTGTGTGTGTTTTCCTTTGTGCAGGTGTATCGACAGTTTAAAACATTTGCATAATCCTCTCTGTCACTCTCTCTTCTTTTCCTGGAGAGAAACAACAGTTACAGAGACGGACAGAGAGAATGTACGATCATATTAAAAACAACTAAAAAAGGTTGAAAACATTCTGACAACTGAAAGTATTTATTTCAACAAAACGTTTTTATCCTGGTTTCAAAACCTGTACATTCATTAGTATGATTAGTTTGCTCAACCCTGTCTCCTAGAAGTTAAATGATTATATTAATAAAGTATCTTACAAATATGTTGTGATGTCATCACTGATGTAATATTTCTTTACTGTGGAAATGATTTTAAATGACAACAAACAATAGCTGTGTAGGGTAAATAACTGTAGTTAACGGTCGGAGACTTGTGTGACGGCCGAAGCTTCACCGTGTTCTCCCATCATCAGGTTCTTGTGAGTCTCTGCGGTTCCACACAGGAACCGAACCTCTGCTGCTCCACCACGTGACTGTGACTAACTCTGACTCACCGTCACGTTCCCGTCAGAGACCAGATGAAAATCACGGCCCGAAAGAAAACTGAAATGTGCGTGTGTGTGTGTGTGTGTGTATGTGTGTGTGTGTGTGTTTGTCCTGACAAGACTGACAGCTTCCTGTGTGTGTGTGTGTGTGTGTGTGTGTGTGTGTGTGTGTGTGTTGAAATGACAAAAGCTGTTTCCCTGTTTCCTCCGAACAGTAACGGACAAACGATTCTCACACATTCCCCCGCCCATCCCATTCACACACACACACACACACACACACACACACGGACACTCCTTTCCTCTGCTGTATGTTTTATGCCATTGGAGGATAAGCTGTGGATGTTGGCAGCAGACTCTCCTCTCTTTGTTCTTTCCTTTGTTTCCTGGAGCACAAACTGTTTTTCTATGCAAGTATTATTTGTATTTGAACATAAAGACACACAAACACAAACTCATCTGTTCTGGACTGGCTTCACCTCCAGTCTCCAACCAGCAAACAGTGTCTCCATCCTGGAGGAAGATCGTGAAACTGTCTGCTGCGGTGTTTTTTAGATCCTTTCTTTTCAAAGTACGCAGTCGGATGACAATTCGAAACACAGCTACTGTGTTTTGTCTTTAGCTAACACACTGTGCTTGAAGTGGGAGGGTACTGTAAGTTCCTGATTACCTGTAGGACCTGTTGGGTTCAATTCCAGGTCACACTTTGCATCAGGATGGCATCCGAAGCAACCAGCTGTGATCTGATTTGATTTTCACTTCAGGAAAATGGGGCAATGACAAAACTCCTATTGTCTCTGAGCTGTTTAGCACAGAACCTCACCTCTGTCCGAGCTGTGCAAACATCCGCATCAGTGTTCAGGGACATCTGTCATGTTAGTGTCAAGTTAGTACGTGATCCTACTCATTCATATAATATGTATTGGGGGAGATTTTCTAATTAATTTCAGCTGTTTATGTCGTAGGAAACGAATAAAACTTCCGCCAAATTTAAAACAGATAAGACCAGAAAAAAGATCCTACAGAACATGAAAGCACAGAGCAGTATTTGTTTGAATGGGGTTTTTAAATGCTGACACATTGTGCTTGGAAAGCAGCTCTGATTGTGTGCGCATGAAATAATACATGACATTTTATTGTAACTTCACTAGCGGAGGCTGGAAGCAACACAGATGGGACCGGAGCAACTTGAACATTAACATCCAGTAGAGAGAAATGAAAGTCACATTGAGGGCGGCTGAGCTGCAGTAACCTTTCTAAAGCACCGCTCCACTGGTTTAGCATGTTTTACTCACATATATTAGCATCACAGCTAATCGTTTTGCTGTATCTTTATGATTTTTTTTAATGTTTTATTCCAGGCATCTGGTTTTCATTCATGTCTTCACAGTTGCTGCTCGATAATGCAGCTTTATTGCAGATTGATTGAAAGATTTTTTACTGCTGTACAAGTTAATGCGACGTGTAGATTTGATTATCCCTGTCATGGATTAGACAACATCCATTTCTTCCAAGAATCTGCCATTGAGAAAAGAATGAAAATCAGGGGCGGCCTGGTGGTTTGAAAAGTGACATAATTTGTGGTTGAGGAAGTAAAACGTGTGGATAAAATCTCTGACACATCTCTGTAGGTTAAACATCAGGCTTAGATCAGTAGTATTTCTGTAAACCACTGGTGCTCTGTTACACACGCCAACATAAAAACTCAACCACAGTTTATTATTTAACAAAATGCAGTTTCAGTTATTGAAAATATTATACAGTCATACGTGCTTTATAAGTGTGTGTGTGTGTGTGTGTGTGTGTGTGTGTGGATCAGTCTACCTACCTTGCGATACTTTGAATTCGATGCCGATACTTTTTATGATGAAATCCATTTTAACAAAAAGAACATTACGCCGATCACCAGCATTAATAGATCTTGGTCCAAGCATGCTGCGTGCTGATTGGCTCACTGAAGCTGTTGAGATTTACTCATTTCCTCCTTAGGTAATGAAATCAAATGAGGCATTTTTGGTCGGACCATAAAGGTACTCAGATCTGGCTTGAATATTAAAGTGGCCCCTTCAGCCTCGTTTCTATTGGGCTATTTCTTATTTTCATGAATTTAAAACGTTTCTGTGTTTGTAGCCGGTGCTTTAAAACATTACATCCACTCTTAAAATGAAGGAATAGATTCAATCAGAGCTGATGTCTCTCTTTCTTTCTCTTCTCTCTCTTTCTGTGTCCTGAGATAGATTTTGCCGACTTAGCGTTCTCACTGTGGAATGTTCTTGAAATTTGTGTGTGTGTGTGTGTGTGTGTGTGTGTGTGTGTGTGTGTGTGTGTGTGTGTGTGTGTGTGTGCGTGCGTGCGCGTGCGTGCGTGGGTGTGTGTGTGTGTGTTTTTGCAGCCAGGACAGTGTATCACATGCACATACACACAGCAGGACATGGACATTTGGGCTTGTTTTCTACTGAGAGAGGGAGAGAGGTGAGCGGGTAGAGAGAGCATTAATAGAGACGAGAGAGAGAGTGATTTCATAACGTGACAGACGGATGACCAGATGAGCGGAGAGGGAAGGAAAGAGAACAAGACCAGGAGACTGAAATCATAGAGATATGAAGATTATAAAGGATGGAGGGGTGACGACCAACTGAATCTCACCACGTACTGTACACACATGATTCAACGCCAACAACAACGCCACTGTATGTTAAAGACCAAAAGACCAAGATAACTGTCAAAGCTGGATTTCTGTGTGTGGGTGTGTGTGTGTGTGTGTGGGTGTGTGTGTGTGTGTGTGTGTGTGTGTGTGTGTGTGTGTGTGTGGGTGTGTGTGGGTGTGTGTGGGAGTGTGTGGGTGCATGTTCTTTCTCACAGGAATGTTGATCTGATAATGGGATTAATGCTAAAAGCTGAAATCTCCCCTGACTGACTGTTTCTCTGTTGCTACCCAGGGTCATTCAGGACTGAAGGCATCAAGGCGTCTGATGTTCTTCCTGTGCTGAAGGAGAAAGTTGCCTTTGTGTCAGGTGGGTGTTGTAGTCAAATCACTGAACCTTGGGGTCCAGGACAGGATTTTCGAGGCCCAGTGGAGAGTGAAGCCATGACATCACGTCTGGACTGGCCTCTGCAACTCAGTGCAATCTCTCATCCAGCTTTTCTTAGCGTGTCACTTTCCATATTCTACGACAAATCAACATCCACAACAGCTTCTTTTTTCAACACAGTTATGCAAAGGCCACTTTTTGATCACAGAAAAACTACAGCTCCCATGATAAAAACTACAAGTTTGGCAGTGTGGATACTTACGTCTTAGTTTCATCCATGTACATAAAATTCACCAGCGCTCTCTTCTGTTGTCATTGCTGCTGTTATTACAGACACGTCTCAACTAACCACGCCCCCTCGACTCGCCTCTTCTGTCGAGCCGTCGAACTCCGCCTACCAGCATCTGGGGCTTATGGGAAATAGTGTTTGTTGAAGGCCACTCAAAACATAAATATTGAGTAAACAAGATACTAGGTTGTTTGTCAACAAACCGTCCTTATCTAAACATGTGAAGCTAGCCACAGGACATACTGTGGAGGCTCTGCTCCAGTGCTGGAGTTTTAGCTTTAGAGTTGTTATAAGTGTCAGTGCGATTTTGAATGAGTTTTTTTTATTTTTTTATTTTTTTTAATTATTTTTTATTATTACTTTTGGAACAAAATCTGGAAGTTCTGGTTTCACACACAAGTCAGGGAAGTTACTGAGATCACAACCACAACAGGCAGACAGACAGGCAGACAGCCAGGCAGGCAGGAAGGCAGGCAGACAGGAAGGCAGGCAGGCAGGCAGACAGGCAGGCAGACAGACAGGCAGACAGGCAGACAGGCAGACGTTTTATTAACTATCATAGATTTTGTTGAATGTCATATTTTCTCAGCTGGCTGAACTTTACTACTTTAATAGGGAACGTCTACATTTTCAGTTTTTGGTGGAAACCCAGCGATGGCCATGAACCAGCTTAATTTATGCAACATTACATTACAGTGATGCATTACATTACATTTTAGTTTGATTAATTCTCCTAACAGATGGCTGTGAGATGAGCTCATCAATGCTGCAAACTGTTTTTTTTTTTTTTTTTTTCCAGAGTCATAGAAGTGCAGAGTTGTGCAAATTATCATGAGCAGCGTTATTGGATTGTTTTGATTTGTTGGTGAGCTGATTGGATCTTTATTAGCTCACCGCCATGAAAATATGCTTTTAAAAGTTATTTATCGTTGTATTATTCCAAAACATTGAGTCAGCAAGGTGCATTTCCTACAGCAGCTGAGTGATCGTGATAAAGTCTCAGCTCAAGTGTTTTGTGATTTACTCTTAGACCAAAATCTTCTGAGTCATAAAGCTAAGATTGACATACCTTATTTTTAGGGTTAGGGTTAGTTTCTCTTACATCTGCCAGCTTGGAGCTATTTTTAGCTTCGGGGTGTTTTGTTAATACGGCCTCAGATCTCTAACTTGTCAGTGCAGCTCCCACCAATGGTCTGGGGACCCTTCTGTCAAACTCAAGGTCAGCGGCCTCATCCAAGACAGAGAGAAGTCTGCATACTGATGGGAGGTGGAACAGTTCTCCCCATAGTGTAGTCAAATCAACTTGAAGCTGAACACTGTGGATATGACAGTGGACGTCGTCGCCCCCCCCCCACACACACACACACAAACACACACACACAGATCCCACTCAGTCGTACTGTGACAGCCATAGAAACCTTCAGGACTGCAGAAAAGATCATTGATGCGGACCAGGAACTGCTCACCTCCTGAGTCAGGAAACAGGCAGGGAAAATCATCACAGGCCCTTCACACCCTGAGCATGACTTATGTGAACTTCTCCCCCATGACCGGCGCTACACATCACTGTGGGCCAAAACAAGCAGGGAGAGCAGACACAGGAGCGAATTCACCCCGCAGCCCGTCACGCTCAGCCATGAGATGTATTTAGAATCTGCACAAACAAAGAGTTGACCAATAAAAAATGTTGTATATTGTTTTTCCTGAAATATTGAAAACCTAAATTTCTTACTACAAAAAGCTGCTGCGAATTAAGAGTCCAAGCACACGTTGCAAAAATAGATAAATACAAAGTGCACACGAACATAAGCCTCAGTCTTTTTGTGCTTTTATTTTGAAACCTGTGTCCCCCTGCTGGTATTGTCAGCTCTACAGAGAGACTCAGGGAAAACTACGTGAATCCAATCTCTTAAATTCTTATTGAAAAAGAGACCGGATCAGAAAGGGACTGCTCAGATCCAGAATCTGGTCTCACCTGGTCTCTAGGAACCAGGTAAACCCATGATGCTGGTATAAAGTTGTACTATAAGGCGTTTAATAGTGACCTTTTTGAAAAATTTTGAAATGCTCAACTTAATTACACATTAATGTAATATATAATAATTAAGTACTTGTACTATAGCATAAGATTTAAGTGCTGTTTTTCATTATTTGATGAGTTTTAGTAGTGTTTGAGTTCTGGTTCTTTCTCGCTGTACTGTAGTAATGTGCACCAGTGAAAAAGTAACTCTGAATGAGAAAGAGAGAATGGGAGAGAGACCTAGAGAAAAGAAAAGGAAGGGAGAGAGAGAGAGAGAGAGAGAGTCACAACAGCAATCAGTCATCAAGATTCCTCCTCAGATTACAGCAATGCACTTCCTCCCAAATCACACACTTAAACGCACACACACAGACCGATTTTCCACGTCTGAGTAGCAGTTTCATAAACAGTTTGATTTGTGTTTCTTACATTAATCTAACCAAAACATCTCCACACACATAATTTATCACAGAGAGGGAGAGGGAGAGAGTTTGTGTTTCAGAGGCTGTGGAAAGTCTGCGGACCCGCAGACGTCGCTGTGCTGGGACTTATGTTACTGATACGGAGATATTAAAGCTATTAGAGCAGAATGATGTGCAGATTAACACTGATGTGGCTTTTTTTGGTGATAATGAAGAGATAGCGGTTCTAGTGTGGAGTAATATCTGCTCTAACAGTTCTTTAATGGTTACCTCATTGACTTTGTGTCCTGTATTTTGTACTTACTTTAATGCTATAATATAATATCTGTTGCTACTACTACTGCTTTATCTTCAGTTGCTAGTAGTAGAATCCACTACACTAGTAGAAGTAGTAGCAGTAATAGCTAATAACTTGTACTACTACTTTTACAACTTCTACCACAACTACTGCTACTGGTACTGATGCTGCTCTGCTGCTACGACCATTACTAGCAGTGCTAGTACTGCTGATGCTACAACTACTTCTAATAGTACTATTACTGCTAATACTTCTATTGCCATAACTACTACTCTATTGCACCTGCTTCTGCCAGTGCTACTAGTACTACTAAAACTACTGCTACTACTACTACCTCCTCTACAGCTACTGCTAGTACTGCTACTACTATACTGCTGCTACTACAAAGTTTAATACTACCAGTACTATACTACTACTACTACTACTACTACTACTGCTGCTCTTCATTGTAAGGAATGTCTCTAAAAGGCTCTGTGTCAGTTTCTTCATGCTAATATCTCAGGCTGTGAGTACACCAACAGTACTTTAGTAGGATAAGTTCATCGTTGGTTTTGGCCTTAATATGGGATTTGTTGACAATAATAGGAACGCCTGTTAAACACAACATATGTGGCGTCATTAGACCTCATACTAATCAGTTGTTTGCATGTGTGAACACAGGTGGGCGAGACAAAAGAGGAGGACCAATCCTGACGTTTCCTGCCAGGAGTAACCACGACCGAATAAAACAGGAAGACCTGAGGAGGCTGGTAACCTACCTGTCTACTGTTCCCAGGTACACACATTCCCGTCACACACAAACACATATGTGTTTGTAAAATGTTCATACTTTATTTTATATTATATTTTATCACATTTACAGTTACTATTTATCGTTGTTATCTTCTTATTCAGAGTTGTGCTTCAGGACAATTACACTTGGTGAATTAGACTTAATTGTGACAGATACTTGAAGGAAGAAGTTGAGGATAGAGTGCATGTGGAGTGCCTCAGTGCTGTCCACACTGCCAAATCAAACGCTCCTTTCTTCTCCATCGCAGCAACAGATGGAGAGCAGCGTTTGATTTGCATCAGCATGAAAGCTGCAGTGTTTGCAGCAGACAGCAGCGAGTCTGTCACACTTAACTTCAGGTCCATTTATTCCTCTGGCCCCTCATCACAGTGTGAGGATGTTACCAGGGATGAGCTGGTCCAGAGAAAGACCAGTCGCTGTGACTCTCTAAATGTGTCCGTTGTTAACACAGATTCTCTTTTGAAACCTATTTTAAGTGGTGTAATGAAATGAAAGGAAATTAGCCTGAGATCATCTGTAGTAAATTTAGTGGCTTTATTTTTTTGTTTTGTTCAAAAACAGACCCAAAAACTCCTTTGGTGGTGCATTCAAGGACGCCCTGAGATCAAGAATTGATAGTCATCTGCTAAAAAGCATTGCACTGATAAGCTGTTTTATAAGAAAATCAAATACAAAAACACACATAAATTACTGAATGTGAAATAGTGTGTAAATAAAAGAGTGTCCTTGAACGCCACCAGAGGGAGAGTTTTCGGTGAAGTCTGTCCTTGGTGCTGCATTGAGTGACTGATGTGCATGTTAACACATTTACCTGGCTGATTAGAAAACATTGTCATTGAACCAAACTAGCCCAAACCCTCTCTTATCATTCAGTCCCCATCAGCCCCGCTCTGCTTCTTCCTGCTAATCGAGCTGCTGTTTCCATGGTGACGAGTGGAGTTTGTGCTTCCCTGAGGCAGATTATAATGGATGTGCTGTAGTTAAATGTATATTAATAGAGGCTGGGTGTGAGTGTTTGTGGAGGTGAGGTAATTTCAGTATATTTTTACTCCCCAATCAGCATCAGCTGAATTGATGGCCCATTATACTCCAGCATACACAGCTGGCCCTGCACTGGTTTCTGAGCAGCAACTGGTCAGCGGGAAATATCTGTTTACAAGTGTTGTCCTACTTCATGTTCAGTGTTGTTTTGACTAAACTCTTCAAACTTAATTGCTGCAGTGATTGACTCCCTGATCTAAATGTGCCCCTTTCTCCAATTTATTTGTTTGTATATTTCAAGTTAATTAACCATCTGGAAGGAATTCAGGTGTCTTCATATCTTATTTATTTACATACATGTGAATGTGGCCAAAAACAGATCTGAAAATATGTATTTTGATTTATTTAGTCAGCTTGGCTGACTGTGTCCTTGTTGTAGATTTATATGTAACGTACATGAGACGTTTCCCAAAATGTAGAACTATATTTCCAAAGATGAAGTTTCCGGGCTCATCATTTGTCAGAGACAGACAGTATTTATGAGGGGTTGGAATTTATTAGTCCAGTGCAGATAATTAATCAGCTTCTACCAAGATTGTGTGACATTGAACGTGACTTTGAGACCTAAATATTGTTTGGAAAGTAAAAATCCCTTAACTGGAGTAGGGAGACCGTTTATGAGCTGCTCAGTGATGGAGGATGGCACCGTGAGTGGTCTAACAACACGTTGTAGCTCTGACGGTTAAAAGGTTCCCTTATAAATGCCAAAGCAGTTTTATTTTTAAGTCAGCGTGGTGATTCATATGTCCCCCTCTCCTGCAGGTTCTTCTGTAATTACTGTGGCTATGTTACTCAGTCACACAGGGGGAATACTGGAATTGAATTCCCTCTGGAAAAGAGGGAAAAAAGGATCAGGTTTTCATGTGGCTCTGAGTGAACTAGCTCTTAATCTTTTAATTAGACAAACAAAGCATTGCTAAACTTCTGCATTTGCTTTTGTGCCAAACGTTTTGATCTCATTCAGGCTACTTTGAAGTGTGCAGCAGATTTTCTTTCTTATTACCTGTATCTCATTAGCATTGTTGTGCGTCTACTTTTATTCTACCATTTCCTGTTAACCTCGCATCTCTGCTGTATATTCTGTCTCTCCCACCAGTGAGGATGTATGTAAACGTGGTTTCACTGTTATCATCGACATGCGTGGGTCTAAGTGGGAACTGATCAAGCCTCTGCTGAAGACACTGCAGGAGTTTTTCCCAGCTGAGATCTGTGTGGCGCTCATCATCAAACCGGACAACTTCTGGCAGAAACAGAAAACTAACTTTGGCAGCGCAAAGTTCTCCTTTGAGGTCAGTGGGCTTTGTTTTCTTTGAGTGTGAGTGTTTCGGCCAACATAGTCTCATTTTGTTTTCACTGTGAAAGGACTGTATGCTAAAGCAGGAAGTAAACATAATAATGTCATCTGTGAGTCCCATAAAATATTTTTTGTTTAGGTTAGTCCCAGTTTGCACCTCTCATGTACAGTACGTTTTTGAGAAAGACTAATCCCCGTCTCCGTTTTGTAATGTTTTTGACATTTCTACCCATAAAACTGCTGCTAAAGGTTCAAGTTTGATTCAAGAAAAAGAAAGTAATGGTTTGGTTTAGCAGTTGAAACTTTGAGTTCATTTCACTTTTGCAAGTATTTAATTGAGGTTAATTGGCTTAGTGCTACATTTTTCAAATAAAATAGTTTGGTTCAGGTTAGCTAACGGCTAAATTTCACAAGTAACATCGTTTGGTTCCGGTTAGCTAACGGCAAAATTTCGCAGGTAAAATTATTTGGTTCAGGTTAGCTAACGGCTAAATTTCATAAGTAACAATGTTTGGTTCAGGTTAGCTAACGGCTAAATTTCGCATGTGACATTATTTGGTTCAGGTTAGCTAACGGCTAAATTTCACAAGTAACATCGTTTGGTTCCGGTTAGCTAACGGCTAAATTTCGCAGGTGACATTATTTGGTTCAAGTTAGCTAACGGCTAAATTTCATAAGTAACAATGTTTGGTTCAGGTTAGCTAACGGCAAAATTTCGCATGTGACATTATTTGGTTCAGGTTAGCTAACGGCTAAATTTCACAAGTAACAATGTTTGGTTCAGGTTAGCTAACGGCTAAATTTCGCAGGTGACATTATTTGGTTCAGGTTAGCTAACGGCTAAATTTCGCAGGTGAAATTATTTGGTTCAGGTTAGCTCACGTCTAAATGCTGCTGGTAAAATTGTTTGGTTCATGTTAGCTAACTGCTGAATTTTGAAGGTAAAATTCTGTGGTTCAGATTAGCTAACAGCTTCATTTTGCAGGTATAATATTTTGATGCCGGTTAGCTAACGGTTAATGTTTGCAGGGAGAACTATTTGGCTCAATGATAGCTAATCGTTCAGTTTGATAGGTAAAAAATATTTGGTTCGGGTTGACGGTTGCAGGTGAAACTGGTTGACACACGTTAGCTAAGACTTCAGTTCAGTACCTAAAAGTGTGTGGTTTGGGTTAGCTAACAGTTTAGTTATGCAGGTGAAACGGTTTGGTTCAGAGACAGGTGCATGATCAAAATGTAGAATACCAGTATTTAACTACCTAAAGCATGTATTTTTGATATTCCTCTTTGGATTTCTGTTTGGGTGCACCAGACCAGCATGGTGTCAGTTGAAGGTCTGGCCAAACTGGTGGATCCCTCCCAGCTGACAGACGACTTTGAGGGCTCTTTGGACTACAACCACGAGGAGTGGATGGAGCTGAGAGTCTCTTTGGAAGAGTTCATGGCCAATGCTGTTCACCTTCTGTCCAGACTGGAGGACCTGCAGGTGGGGAATGGGCAGATTAATTAATTGCTCATCAGGGAAATAAATTGATGGATGGCTTAAAAGGATTAAATGAGCCATGCTTCCCAAAAAAGTAAACCTGTACTGTGTGTTGCAGGAACTTCTTTCAAAGAAGGAGTTTCCTGCAGATGTGGAGGGATCTCGTCGGTTGATAGAGGAGCATACGCAGCTTAAGAAAAAGGTGAGAAAGCTACTGTCAGGATATTCTGATACAAAATGCAGAAACATCTAAAGAAATAACCATTCGCTGGCCTGAAGTTAGTGGATCTCTGTTAGACATTGGAGTTCTCTCAAGTTGGAATCATGTCAAGCCATTAAAGTAAGTTTTTATTCTTTCTTTTCCTCCTCTTCTGTAGGTGCTGAAGGCTCCAGTGGAGGAGTTGGACCGCGAAGGCCAGAGGTTGCTGCAGTGTATCCGATCTAGTGATGGTTTTTCAGGGAGGAACTGCATCTCTGGCTCTGCAGACTTTCAGAGCCTGGTTCCCAAGGTAATTCACCTATTGCTGGGAAGTTCACTCCAGCTGGGAGTATAACTGGCCATATTTCTGATCCGCACTGAAAAATCATATTTTATCTGCAATACAGTAGGAAAAAAAGGCCCTAGCCCGGAGAGAAAAAAACAGTGAGACAACTGAAATCTTCTTGATTGTGAAAAAATACAGTGATTTATTATTACTCTCTGATGCACATACACCAACAAAAGCGTACACAGAACAAATGACAGATCTCAGAGTTTATGTGCCAAAACAGGCAGATAGGTAAGCAGCATGTTTCAAGCTTAGTGTTCCCCCTCAAGAGGGTGTGACATGACATGAGCTCACTTGAGTCAGCCTACATGACATAAACAGCCACTAGTAAAATACTGTTTAAATAGCAAGTATTTAAAAATTAGGAATATAATGTTAGAACAGAGCACAAACTAGAGACGCATACATCATCATATGGTTACCTTCAAGTAGACACTTTCATACACACAGAGCTAATTTGACCCTTTGACTGTCACAGAGTATTAACATCAAAGACAGATTTTTTTTTTTTTAACAATTTTTACCAATTATGAAGATGAATCTTGATGATTTCATTAAGTGATGCTCATAACAAAATTCAGCATATTTCATCATTACAGCCTGTGAACACTAAAAGTATGCTGCACCATAAGTGATGATTAAATGCATACTTTCATGTTTTTCCTCACCGAGCCAAAGCCCACAGCTCACAGTACAGCTAATGAGAAGTACTCGCTGCATGTTAGCTCATTAACTGAGGGGCTCTGCAGGGAGGGTTGTGTAAGAACACAGTGTGTTTCTTAGCACATGAAGTACATGCACTGTACATTGCAAACAGAAGATTGCATTTATATTAATATTTGAGGCTTAAAATAGATGTAGTACTTAGCACTTACACATGTCTCCTACTGCACTGAAGCTTTAGTGTTGTCCCTCACTTGAGAATCGCTTTGGATAAAAGCATCTGCCAAATGAGTGAATGTAAAATAAACATTAGATGTTGGATTTAGGGACCATTAGACAAGCTGTCCAACCATTAAGTATGGCATTTTTAAAGAAAGCAATAGAACCTCAAGTCTATGTAACCAGTTGAACTCCAAATGCCTAAGACATTATAAGAAACATGATCTAACTCCAAACAAATCTAATTCCTAATTCTTGCCTTTTGCCAGGTGGCCAGTCTGCTGGATAAGCTCCACTCCACGAGGCAGCATCTCCATCAAATGTGGCACGTCAGGAAGCTGAAGCTGGACCAGTGCTTTCAGCTCCGCCTCTTCGAACAGGACGCTGAGAAGGTGAGTCACACCTGAGCCTGATGTCACCAAATGAGCAGGAATCATCACTAAGGGTTGTGCAATCAGAGAAAATGCAACAAGTGTAATAAATGTGTTGTATATTGTAATGGCTGTATAAGATGTGATAAATCAAGAACTTGATAAAAGGAATGGATTGTGTGTAAAACAAAGACGTCATTCCTGCCAGAGCGTAAGAATATAGATTAAACTCAAAAGGTAGATTAACTCAACACTTGCATGTTGCATCGTTGTAGCTGCTTCACAATAAAAGTCCCCCAATGATACTTTCATAAGTCAGATTGGCTTTTACTGTGAAAAAGCCACAGGAATATGTTGGACAGGGGAAGTGTTGAGTTAGTCATCATGAGTGAATGCTCTGATCATTAAAAGCTGTGCTAAATATTTGCTTTTGTTGATGGATCAGCCGTTCTGTTTACTGAGTCATCACGTTGTCATAAGAGGGTGGAATGTAAAAATAGACTGAGAGGCAAGAAAGTCGAAGAACACAATATTTGTTAAAAGTTTGTGTGCAAAAATAACATAATCAACACAAATCATCTGCTTTGGTTCAGTATAATAATATGATCCTCAGTTTGAAATTACAGGGCAGAGGCACATCTAGTATTTCCTCTTCATTCCTGCATTTTCATCTTCAGATCCATCCAGGATTTGTACTTCTGTACAGCTTTCTTTTCTCTAGGACAGTTTCACACAATATATTTTATTCAATGCCCTTTACACATCTGTGTCACTGTATATGTCTCCGGAAACTTCTTGGCAGTCCGAATAAATTAGCCTTTAGCATTTATCTAAACAGAGGAACACAGTTACCAGTTAATCCAGTGGAAAATCAGCCAGCATTGCTTCACTTCCATCAGCTAAGTGATTAGCTGTGGTTGTGAGTGAATGTTTGGATTCCATTCATCATTAACATACCAGCCTGTTTACAACAACATGCAAAACTACTCCAATTTCATTCCAAAAGACTATATATGGAAAGATCACGCTCTCTGATATCAAGGGATCAGTTAAAGTAATATGGAAAAATACAGAAAATGCCTGCTGAGGATTACTGCAGACTGATGTGTGAGATTGTTGACATCTGCACAGCTAATAAATAACAATACACCCTGGTGACAAAGCTTACAGTTTTAAAGATGAGCGGATGCAAAAATACCAGTCGTCATGGCGATGATACTGTATGATGACCAAAGTCATATAGATGGATCCAGGATGGCGGAACCATGTCAACTTGTCTCTTCCTAACAGAGCTTTATGTTGTTTGGTAGTATCACAAGTGTTGTTGATGGGAGTGCAGCTTGTACTGTCACACACACACAAACACACACGCATGCACAGACAGGCAGGCGTCAGCTGACTCGGTGCGTTGTTCCACACTGAAATCCACATGCAGGAGCAGTAAATATTTGCTGTAAAGCAAACAGAGAAAAATCAGAAAACCATTTTGCCCACGTCAGCGTTGTCACGCTGAGGAGCTGCGGGGGTGAGCGGATGAGTTTACACTGTGGGAAACACTCACCTCTCGCAGTCGAGCCAGGGAAACAGTCAGACCTGATGAGGTGTTCGTTGTGTGGAAAACACTCCTAGAGAAATGACTGTGTAGATGTCGTGGTAACCATGGTAATCGCGCAGGGCCACCCCCAGCCTCCATCTGTCTATAAAGATTGATTCAGATGGAGAAGCAAGCGTGAAGTTGGTCCTGGCCTATTAGGCTTTACACTGATAAGCTGGTAAAGATGAAGCCAACAACAACAGAAAATGACGTTGGTGTTTTTCAAAGGAATATTCCTTTGTTTTTTTTTTTACAGTCTGGGTCATGTTTATATTGTTTGGCCACAATTTCTCTCAGTTATGGTGACGTTTTGCTCACTTCATTTGTTGTAGACACACAAGATTAGTCAGGGCAGCTGCTTGAAAATGTGTTTCATAATGTGTGAAGCACTCTGATCAAAAACAATCATGCAAGGATTCAGTCAAAGAATGAAATATAGTTTAACGCGTCGCTAATTGCCAGTAACTGTGTTTATTAATGACATAGTCAAGATCAATTGAATGACTCTTCTCTACATGCAGAAAAAAGTTTTATTTTAGTGTGAAAGCTCATTCTTGATGTTAGAAACAGTCATTTGACAAAGAAATGTGAGTTGAATGTCCACACACTGGTTTTTCCACAGATTTCAACTTCAAAAACTATAAGTGAACTTTGAGTTTAAGGTTTGTCAGACAACAGTGTTTAAGTTTAAGAAATCCTTTCAAATTGATCAAGTGGTCTTTCACATGTGCTCTGATGGCTGATAGAAAGGATTAATGTGTGAAGTAGTTTCCGATGTTATTTATGTTGCTGTGTGTGGTGTTTGTGTAGATGTTTGACTGGATCAGCCACAACAAGGAAGTGTTCCTGCAGAGCCACACAGAGATTGGCCGAGGTTACCAACATGCTGTGGAGCTGCAGACTCAACACAACCACTTTGCCATGAACTCCATGGTAGATAACACTTCCACATTACATCACTGTACATCACTGCATGACAGCAGAGGTTACCAGTATGATCAACACACAGTCAGATCTGCAAGTGTTAACTACACTCAGAATGAATGAAGCAAATACTAATACCAAACAAATCTGTATAATACAAAGTAGTAAGGCATAATTGATCAGTTTTACATATTTAAATAATTTTAGAGTTTTATAGAAACAACTAGCTAACAGCATTATTTATATTTGAGTGTCTTGACAGTATTTTATACTAGATGTTAACAATAATTTGATGCAGTTATAGTGATGACAGTCAGACCAACAGAATCAGTCACTTGGTTACAAAAAGCATGCTGTTAATGTTTTTTTCTTCTTCCCAGAATGCCTATGTAAACATCAACAGAATCATGTCAGTGGCGAGCCGACTGGCTGAGGCCGGTCACTACGCCTCCACACAGATAAAACAGATCTCAGGTCAGCTGGATCAGGACTGGAAAAGTTTTGCTGCTGCACTCGATGAGCGCTCCACCATCCTGGCTATGTCATCTGTCTTTCACCAGAAGGCTGAACAGGTGAGATCACGAGCAGAGCTTGCCTCTGAACTTTGCTGGCAGCAAAGCTTACACGAGGTGGAACCACACTGGCCATCATTGCAGAAATAAAAGCTGATACTCGCTCTTCCTAACCTGATGTAAGGACTTCTCTGCCATTAGAGGAGAAGCTGTTCCACTTAATGTGAGGCTGCTGTTGTTTGGTTGCTGATCTGGTGTCTGTCTGATCTAGGAGTCTCTCTGCAGCAGACACATGTCCAGAATGTAAATGTAAATGGGACATTTTTACTGTCTGATTATATTTAATAGATCAAACTGCTCTACTGCTGATTCTTGGAAGGTTGACATGGCAACAGATGGGACTTCTTTGATTCCTGCTGGGCTTTTGACATTAGCTACAAGTGTACATTTGAAAGAGCAGGAGATGAAACAGTAAAAGCAAGAGTGGCGAGGGCAGAGAAGGGATTGGCTGAGACTGAGGAAGAGAAACAGAAAAACAAGAAAGTGTCAGGAGATGAAACACAAGATGAGGAAAGGGAGACCAGCTTAAGAAAGTTGGCAAGACTACAGAGAGAGTAAATGGGAGAAGAGAGTAAATGAGAAAGATTTAGAGAGAAAGAGAAGTGAAGGTTGTTTTCATTTTTGCAGCCACATTAACCCTGTTAGTAAATTATTTCAAAACTACAGCAACAAGACTAAAGATGTAAAACCCTGCTAGTCTTCTGGAGTTTGCAGGGTTTTTTTCATTTATTCCTCACACACATACACTCAGTTGTCAGTTTTTTTCAGCTTAAACTAATAGAGTCTAATACAGTGGTCCTGCAGTAAATCCTCCTTCATGGAGGTTATAATGCTCCGTTTTGTTGAAACAGTGTTAAAGATGTGTTGATTCAACTGTATGATCATTTTGGAGTGCTATGAACTGTACTACATTATACAAAGAGGTGTGTCTGTTGTTTAGCCTACCCTCATTGATTTGAATGCAGTGGACAAAATAATGGAAACACCTTTTAGCATAATGCAATGTAATTCAAGAGCACTGCAGACTAACACCCTCCAAACGAACCTTATAGCTGAATCAACACAGTTTCAACAAAAATGTGACACTGAAACCTTCCTGAAGGGAGGGCCATTGTATTAGACCGCATTAGTTTTAACTAGGTGTACTTAATAAACTGAAAAAAATTATGCTAAGGGAGGCACTACATGATAAAGGCAGACACATTGTAAAAGCAAATACAAGAATTTATAAAACAATAAATCATTTTGCATATCAGGTGACATTGCTTTACATTTTTGATAGAAGGGATCTTGAGGAAAGGAGATTAACACAGATACAATGCACCCAAGGGGATGCAAATGTCATGGCAGTCCAACCAGTAGTTGATGAAATATTTTTCTCTGGACCAAAGTGTTGGATGGATAGACAGATCACATGACTGGCCGAGCAACATCACCATCCTTTGGACCAAAACTCGGAAATGTGAAGATAGATATCACATTGTGAAAGGGTGAAAGCAGATAAGAATGTACAGAGTTGTTAGAAATCAGCAGCTGTAATGTGAATACAACTCTACATTGCATGGTACAAGATTTTCTAAGGGCTTTTCCATGTGTTCTTAGTCTTGTTAGGTTCATTTTCATATGAATACACACTTTGAATGAATTTCTGTGTGTGTATATGTTGCCTTCTCAGTTCCTGTCGGAGGTGGAGGCCTGGTGTAAAGTCTGCAGTGAGGGAGGGTTACCGTCTGAGATGCAGGAGCTGGAGCTCGCCATCCACCGCCACCAGAGCCTTTATGAGCAGGTCACCCAGGCTTACACCGAGGTAAACCAAAATATGTCAGAATGTGGTATGTAGGACAACATGGCTGTAGCATCTGTGATGTCTTTCAAAATTGAACCTATGAAACGTGGAGTTTCAGTTTACTGCTCACAACCATCTCTGTCAGCTAATGGCACTAGTTTTTTCACCAGAAGTTGTTTACAAAACACTTTCCTCACTTTTCTCCATTATAAATGTGTATTTCCCAGCATGCTTCAGGGGCCAGTTTCTAGTGTGTGATGTAGGAGAGCTCCAACTTGTGTCTGATGTTTGTTATTGTGAAAGTGACTGTTAAGAAAGACAGTTATATCAATTATAATACCATTTCTGTTGGCAGCACTGTGCATTTCTCTATGACTCCAGAGTACAGAGTCTCTCCTTTGTGCTGTTAAGTGCTGCTCTGTGGCAGCTCAGTGAGGCTTGCTGTGATTGGCTGTGATGACAGGGTGGCGTTGATCAGCTGGTGCGCTGCCACCGTCCATATCCGCTGTCTGAAAACCCTCCGTGTTCCACTAAATTTAGTCTTGGAACACTCCGGCTCTTCTCTGCTCTTTGCTGCAGTCTGAAGTTTTATCTTTAGACGGGCTGTTGCAGTGTTAGCTCAATTCATGCTTATCTGTGAAAAGATAAGTCCAAATATATACACACACACACACAAAGCCCTGGGCAGAGGCTCAGACTGAGGCGGTTAGGCTTGGCAAGCTACGACAGCATTGTTTCCTGTCAGAGTGCTGCAAAAAGTGACACGCTCACAGACTTGCAAGGGTTTTTATCTTGTGCTCTTGACTTGATGCATCTATTTAATGAGTTAAAAGGACAGCGCTGAGAGAGTTCCCTGAGGGGTTCGCTGAGGTCACCAACTAAAGTGACACAAACTGTAAGCAGAAGCTCGTCTTGTTTGTAACATCACAT
The DNA here is from genome assembly GCF_002814215.2 of Seriola lalandi dorsalis. NCBI lineage: Eukaryota > Metazoa > Chordata > Actinopteri > Carangiformes > Carangidae > Seriola > Seriola lalandi. The sequence goes on from NW_019525464.1 coordinate 907,740, forward strand.
TCTCTATTTTGTTAAATAATAAGACAACACACATTTTGGAATCATTAACGTCAAAGAAGATGAAAGTGCAGGTGTTTTCTGCCGTGTGTGTGTGTGTGTGTGTGTGTGTGTGTTTGTTTGTGTGTGTTTGTGTGTGTGTGAGAGAGTAAAAGCGTGCTGAAGCTGTTCTTTGCTTGGTTGCTTTAAGTGAGACAGGAACTGAAATCACTTGTGAAATTCCCTTGTGCAGCTTTGGATTCTACCTCCTGATAACGGCAGTGGCAAGCACCGCCTTGGTGTAGAATCATGTTTACAACCAATGCATGGGAAAACTACTTTTTAGCTATACAAACAGTACTGCTGAAAACAACTAGTTGACTAGTTGTCAGACAGTAGTGTGTATTTCATAAAATGCACATACATGGACCTGCAGGATGTTTCAACCACTGAAATAACTATCTCTCTAACAGTATCTTGAAAGTTCATCGTCCTTTTTTATTTTTAAATGATCTTCACTGATAAAAATCGTTTGTCACTGGTCTCATTTCTTGCAGAAAGAAAACAGGAGTCGCTGCTTGTATGTGATGCAGAGGTTTCAGTGGTGTGTTTCCATGTATAATTTAGCAATTAGCAGTAGGATATGAAATGCTGATTTAGAAAGTATATATTTGTTTTGGAGAGGAGAGAGAACAAAGAGAGGGGAGAAGCAGAAAAACATAAAATCCATGAACTCTGCTTGTTTTTTTGTCTTCCCTTCAGTCTGTCTTCATCTACCTGTTCTTTCTTTCTGTCTGTCTATCTGTGTAGCCTTTCTAATCTCTGTGTGACCTACCTGTCTGTCTTTCCAGGTAAGTCAGGATGGTAAAGCCCTATTGGATGTCCTCCAGAGACCTCTGAGCCCCGGCAACTCTGATTCGCTGACAGCCACTGCCAATTACTCCAAAGCGGTCAGTGCCATTATGTTCGTTTGTGCCGTAAGAGCTTTTTTGCTAGCCAATTACAAAAGATTAAATAAAAATCTAATACAATGCATGAAAAATGTCACTATCTAGTTAACATTTGTGTTACTTTGCAGGTTCACTGCATCCTCGATGTGGTTCACGAGGTTCTGCACCATCAGCGGCGTCTGGAGAATATTTGGCAGCATCGAAAGGTCCGACTGCACCAAAGGCTGCAGCTGTGTGTGTTCCAGCAAGACGTCCAGCAGGTACACACACATGCACAAAGCACACAACAAGCAAGTGAAATGAAAACATTAGGAGTGTGCTGGCTAGAGAGAAGTCCAAAAGACGGAGTGGAAGAGTGAGAATATATTGTTGATATTGGATGTAAACTTTGGTTTCTACAGAATGCCAGGTTTTTGTGGAACTTAGAAAAACACAATTCTAACAGTTTATTGCAGTTTTCAGTTTTATGTAACCATGAGGTCAGAGAATTTTCTTGAACCACAGAGGAGCATGTAATCTTGTATGTAAGCATGTAATCAAGTGAACAGACAGTAGTGATGTGTGTATGTATGATGAATTTTGCTCCATGGAACAGATGAGAATTGCCGCAGTGTGTTCATTCTTCTCGGCAGTCTCCTCGTCCCAGCTGAAGAGTGTAATGCGAAAATTCCTGAGATAAAACGCTGAGAGCGGATCTCTGCTCCGCTGGTACCGCTGCTCATATTTCACAGACAAGCAGACGATGTGGGTTTGGAGAGGTGTCAGCGCAGATTCCTGGATGTTTTAGAGATATTCAGGAGCTCAAAATTTAATATCGCAGCTATATTTTATGAGGAGTATTTTTAACCAGCAGAGTGTATGTCATCATTGTGGTAGGCAGAGGTCTTGAGTATTATTTTACTTTCTTTAATGTGATTGTGGGTCTGACAGTAATGCAGTAGGAGTGAGGTACAACCAAATACCACTGGCATTACTGAAAACTCTGGCATCTCAGCTTAGACTCCACATGTGCACTCACTGACAATTTTTTCTTTTTCCCAAAATCATGAACATAACAGTGCAGTAACAAGTACGCACAGTGACACTGATGCAAAACAGCTGAAATCAGGCCCTGGCAATGTCATCCAACTGCAGAGTTGCTGCACTGAAGTTCCAGTTCAAGCTGTATCACCTCTAGGCAAAACAAGGAACAGCAGAAACAGTCAGGATCTGCAGATGTTGATGTGTTCCATCTGCAGGCAAAGAAAGTAACAGATAAGTTATGCAATTTGTTTGAAATAGGAAAACTCCAGCACACGAGAGAACTATGTCAATCCAGTCTACTGGTGACACAATAAAAACAAAAATAGCATGTTGGTTGGACAAAACAAGACATGAACAAACAAGACTGGGAGCTTGTGACTTTCCATGATTCTCTGACATTTTATTGACTAACTTTGAAGTGATGATTTGAAAAGGAGATTGAAAACGAAAAGAGTAATTAGTTGCAGCCTTAATGTAGTCATATAATCATTTAATGTTGTTTCAGTTGTCAGGCCTCCTTCATTTTCATTGAAATAAGAGATTAGCTTCGTTTGTTGGCACAATTGAAATTCTGTCTTTAAATGCTGATCATTTAAGTTTCTAAAGGATAACAACCTCAAATTGATATTTATGCCAAAGATTATAAATTGCAGGTTTTATAGTGTACTGGTTTGGCTCAGCGGTGTTGAGAGGAACAGAGTCATAGAGAGAGCAGTACTTGTAGCAGCAGTAGCAGTTGTTTGTAACGCTAATAGTAGTTGTAGCAGCAGGAGAATAGAACCATACAGACTCCAATACAGCGTCTCCACGCTCACACCATGCTGCTGCTATTACCATTTTTTTTGGTGGTCACGTTCAGTATTTCTGTAACACACACACACACACACACACGATAACTAACAAAAGCACATTGAATTAATTTAAGAGAGGGCTATTGTAAGTAAGAAAGAGAGAATTAGGGCACCAAGCATCAGCCATGCAAACTTTTATATGTGACCCACGAGAGAGTGTTTAAGAGATGTAAAAAGAAGAAGACAGAGAAAAATAGCGAGTGAAAAAGAGATCGTATCAGTAGGTTATAAATTAATTGAAAACAGAGCTTTGCCAACTGTACCCGTCATGCATCAGTTTCTATGAGACCCTAGAGAGAAAGACACAGAGACACACACAGACACACAGTGGGCAAGAGACATACATAGTAACTGAGACGAGGAGCAAGTGAGCGAGTATGCTCATACCAATAGTCTATAAATCACTGAAAACAGGGCTATTCCAACCAGAGCTGTAATGCTACAGGATATATGCGACCCCAGAGAGGAAGAGAGAGAGATGCAGAAGTGAAGGCAGAAAGAGAACATAGTAGGTGAATAGTTTTATTTGGCAGTTTTAGTTGCACATTCAAACAAAGACAGTCCAGCTGCAGTCAGCATGCTTCAGCTTGTGTATGTTATGCCCTTACACTGACCTCTCTGTGGCTCCAGCTGGACCGAGTACACTATACTAACGTCATGAATTACAACACTGGCCATCCGTACACACTGTTCATTCAAGGCCCAAAAGCCTTTTCTTGTAGATGTAGTGATGTGTTAATGTGTTCTGCCAAACGCAATGTTGGAACAGGGGTTATTGTCAAGAGAGTAAATTTTCAAATTTGAAGCTTGATCAGCTGCTTTTAGCTACACTCAAGGGGGTTGTTGAGGTCAAACCAAAATATGTATTCACATTTTATAGCAGTTTTCAATGTGACACAGATGTCAAACTATGTCAGCAGAAAAATATGTGTACACTTTACAGAAAGAGAAAAGTGGGAAAGTTTTATGTAAATAATATATTAAGATTTTTTTTCATACATTTGCATAGAACATAGTTGGTCAAGGAGACAAGGTAACAATGCAGAAGGAGCATGTATGAAATGACTGGAAATCTGCAGCTCCCCTCATTTTTATGGAGCGTTACAGTGAGTGTCAGATCATCGTGTAGCTCAATGTCCGGCCCACAACTTTGCTGCTTTGTTTCACTCTCACAGGTCTCACAGTGTGATTTTCAGCTGTAGATGGCAGCTGTTTTCAGAGAAAAAGCACTTAAAATCATCTCAGCTGGTTGGCTAATGTTTGTCACAGGGTTGTCATAGGGTTTGTTATTAATTCACCTGGTTTTATTCAGAGTATGTGAACCTGCGGCCTCACCGCTGAAGTGGTATGTGCAGGTGTGTGTGGAGGCTTTGGAGGTGTTAATGCATTGTAGACGGAGGTGGGCGGAGTAACAAAAAGAAGGAAATGTAATGTATCTTCTTTTGCTGTTGAGTAATTGAGTTATAATGGAATTACTTTTTTTAATTAATAACCTGTAATGAGTTATTAATTTCATGCAAGTAACTTGTCCAACAATCGTCATAACATACTTCCTGGCACTGGCTGTTTAAGAAATGTGAAGTTGTGTATACCCCCTTTAAGATTATGATGTCCTTTTCTGTAAGATAAATCAAGCTAATGTATAAACCTAGCTTATAGCTATGTTTGACATCATGCTGCAGATTCATGGGCAAATATTTACATTTCCCTGCACACGTAATTGCACAATTAGCCTAAAGTTGACCTACAGGGAAATTAGTTAATCAAATCCACATTAAAAATACTAATTAATAGTTCTGGATTGTGGAAATAAAGTGCAATTTGCATTACAGTGTCCTTTAAGGGTTTCTGAAAATGTAATCATCAGTGGCAGAAAACACTACAAAAGAATGGTATAATGAAGAATATAAGCAAGTAATGACCAAAAAAGGAAGCAAATATTTAGCAAATAAACAACAAAGCAAGGCACCTCCAGCACCTGCCAGTCGTCTCCAAAGCACGCCGATGCTCAGGTTTTGGCCAAGAGTCAGAATATTCAACCTCCTGTTCTTCGCAGCTGCAGTGACCTACATTTCAGATCATGAAGGTTTCATCTGATCCATTTTTAATTCATTATGTCTGAGACCATTTTGTACTGCTGATCTGTATGTACACTGTCAGAAAAAAGGGTGCAGCGCCAGGAACACTTGGCTCAGCAGGTGACCTTTAATCCTGAGTGTTTGCTAGAGAGATGATCTGACGACGATCACTGTGTGCTCTCTCATCCAGGTGATGGACTGGATAGAAAACCATGGCGAGGCTTTCCTCAGCAAACACACTGGTGTTGGGAAATCCCTTCATAGAGCCCGAGCCCTGCAGAAGAGACACGATGACTTTGAAGACGTAGCTCAGGTGAGTCCGTCTGTCCGCGTGGGTTTCCACACAAGTATTGTAATGAAAAGTATGAAACACCAAACACCACAATGATCAATATTCTTCCAATAGAAACAGATTTTTAGTTTTGTCTCTTCGAGTGCTGCTTCTCTATGTCTATGTCTTTACACTGTGAGCTGACACTAAAGAGCAAAACTGTAACTGATATGTTTTACTTCAACAGTAAATCAGTTACACCTGCATCCTCTTATGCTGTTATGGTTTCAATATAATGCAGTTGAATTTCTGAATGCATACTTGTAACTGAAAGTTTGTCCCAAAATAAAAATTGCATCACTCTAAGCTTATGGAGTTCAGGAGTTGGTCAGCGGAGGTCCATGTCCATAGAAAAGATCCACTACCATGAAAATGTTAAAGTGATTTTTCTGTTTTTTTATTAAATGTTTTTTCGCCCGCCTTGCAAGCATCTGTAAGTAATCTGCCTTGATTAATCCCAAATTTTCATAACCACCATGTCTGGTGGTGGCAGGAAGCATGAAGATATGCTTCTACATAACCATTTATGGTTACAAGCCTTTCCTGAAAAATCTGCAGGAGATGTTATCCATTCCTGAATTTCACTGCTGCAGCCTGTTATGTAAGAAACACTGGAACTGAGGGTTTGAACGTAAAGATGAAAACAAAGAAGCTGGTTGAAGCTCTCGGTAGATGTTTGGAAAATGTGAGCAAATACGTGGCTTGTGTGTACAGACAATGCTGCAGAAGAAATGCTTTAGGTGACGGGCTTTGAAGTGGATGGACAAAGTAAAAAATGATGTTTTCTCCACTGTAGTTGTCAGTTGTCTGAAATAATTTGTTATTAAGTCATGTAAGTTCTCGGATAGCAGATGTGTGCGTGTGTGCTGTAGAGCAGTGCTTCAAAAACCAAACAAACACGACAATGTCCAACAATATCTTATGCAATCATGATCATCAAATCCTTACTACGTCTGCTGATGTTAAATATGCCTTATCACACACACACACACACACACACACACACACACACACACACACACACACACATATGCAGACACACACTGCAGGTATAGATGGTGCCAAGCCTTATTGGATTGCACTGTACAACCTGTCTTTTCTTATTTTTTCTCCTCTTCCTCTGCTTTCCTTCCTCATCTCATCATTCTCTTCGTCTTGCTCTCATTTTTCTATCTTGTTGTATCGAGCTGAAATCCCTCCACCTTTCCAAGCTCACCTCAGCCCACCACTGTGTTTCCTTTTGAGGCTTTCTCAACAAATTGAGTGATTTTTAGTCCCTGAAAAAAGCATAATGTCATATAGGACGTCCAATCCAGTCTCAAATCAAATAACAATAAAACAGGTGTCTACTCAGAATCCATGGTAGTTAATAAATCATTTTCTCACTTTGGTCGGTGGAGTTTCAGTAAGGTGATAATCCTATAAAACAGTGAATGTTAATCCTATAAATAGTGTGTAGTTGTGTAATCTGATGTTTACACTCTGGATTAGGATTAACCTTCATAACCTGCTGTGGATCAGCATTATTTGGGTCAGACTCTCTCTCACTCTGTTTGTTTCTCAGCTTTTTTCCCCACTAGCATTTCTGCGCAATTTGTGGTGTTTTGCTGGTAAAACTCTCCTCTTAGGAATATACATAACATTAATACATTTTGTACACATTTAAGATACATGCCAAGACATGAATACGTTAGTAAGTTTACCAACATTAAACTGTGACTGTCTCCCTCACACGCAAGTGAGTGTTTGTGTCTTTGTTTTTATGTAAGGAAGAACATGAGTGTCCATTTCAACTGAGCTGTTTGTATGTAGTGAGCTGTGTCCAACTGGGTGAGCTTTAATGTCCTTTTTACCATCATTACTGCTATTTTAACTTCAGCTCCCCTCATCTACATCTGATTATCTGCTTCTCCAGTCCAACCAACCGAACATGAAACAGAATGACTTAATGAAAACCCAGAACTCATTTACTCTCATTAAAGCTGTAATTCTCCAGCTTCTTCTCACTTCCTTAAAATTTAATTTCCCCAGGGAGGGTTGACACTGCTCCACCTGCTCCACCTCCAACATTTGTAGGTTGACAGGGAGGTCAGACAGTTACATTTTGTCAGGATATGGAAACCATGGTTTCTGTGGTTATTGCATTGACACAGTATGGAAAACATGAGTGTGTTTGGAAATGCAATGAAAACTAAAAAGCTTAGTTCTTTTGTTGTTGTCGTGGTAAATGGTTTGTAGCTCATGCTTTTTTAGGTCATTGCTTCGGTATTCGCGCTGTGTCATTACGAAGTGACTGAATTATTGAAAGGTAGTTTCTGGGTGGTTTCTAGGGTTTTTGCAGGTCATTTTTAAGACTATTACAGTGTGGTCATGAGAGTATTGGTTGGTGGCTGCTGAGGTTTTTTGGTGGTTGCTAGAGTGATAGGGACAGTTGCTGGGTTCTTCTGCATTGTTACTAGCTGTTTGCTTGGGTGTTGAAGCCTTGTCAAGGCATCACTAGGTGGTTGCTATTGTATTATAAATGGTTTCAGTGATGTTGTTCTGTGATGATAAGGTGTTTTGGTTGTTTGCCATGGTGCCACTGGTGTTTATTAAAGCCCAACTGATAAAGGATTATATGGCAAATGCTGATTTTCATATTTCACGGTTTTAAAAAATCTGATAACAATACATCGTCTGATATGCACAACCTGGACACTGCAGTCACGAGATGAACAGACTGGGCTGGAGCTAGCTGGTAGTAGTCAGTAGAAGAAAAAATGACCACAGGATCCAGCTCTTGGCGAGTAAAAGAATGAAGTTTGATGATGAACCTACAACGTTCTAGTTAACTGCTGTTAGTAAGTAGAAAGCTGTCAATGCTAACATTGGCTATGTAGCAATAACAAAACTTATGAATAGCTCCTTTAATGGTATATTTTTTTATCGATCTCTCAGTTTGTTCATTCAGTTTATTTACTAAGTTGCCCTCATTCATTTACTTCTCCATTTTTATTTTCCGTTTCATTCATACATTCATTCATTTCTGTCCTAAAAAGTAAAAATTTGGCTTCTGTGTTCAGGTGACGGGGATGATTCTGCATTCCTGTCATCTCCCTGCTGTAATCCTCACCCAGAACCAAACCAGTCATGCAGCAAAGACTAATAATCTCTTGTAAATTATAATCTTTATCCTCTAAGTAATCCTTCTAACATATCATCTGAAATATCCATGCTGTAAGCTTTCACCCATATATCCCAACTCATTCCTGAATAATTGGATTCATAATGTAACATATTTTTCTCACTGTAGTACCACACCCCGACCTCCTGTAACCCCAAAATATGTCAGACGTGCTGTATTTCCTCGTGTGAAATATTCCAATGATAATCTCTCATACTTACTAGAATAGACCAACACTAAGCCAGTTTGTCCTGCTGATGAATGCTCAGAGCTTTAACACTCAGACAGGATTTGTTTCCTTTTTTTTTTTTTAGGGAGACAAAGGTAGATACAGGAAATGTTGTGATGTTGATTTACAGAAAATGGAATTAACATTTTAATGCAACATGATCCGTGTGTGTGTGTGTGTGTGTGTGTGTGTGTGTGAGTAGAAGAACAGTAACATAAAAGAGAAGAAATATATAATGCATGATGGAAAAATGATGATGATGATGAAGCTAATAGCTAATGGTGATGATAGATAATTATAAATGTAAGAACAGTGAAGAGGATGACAGTGGTGATGAAGATCACAGTGACGATAAAGAAGCTAATGACTAAAAATGTGAGAGTAATGATAACATTTATAATGTAATGAAATGACATGTCCTCTTTACAGTTTGTGAAGTGATAGTTATAATGATCACGATGATGTAAGTCCTGATCTATGAGAGGCCAACAACACTGATTCTTCGCATTATCTTTTCAAAGTCTAATGTTTTTTAATTTTAAGACTCCTTGGATTATATTATCACTTAAACCAATGCACTTAGAAAAGACTCCAGAATCCAGATATTGATAATGTTGTTGGTCATGCTGTTGATGATAATGAAGTCCCTTTCTTTTTTCAGAACACGTACACTAATGCTGACAAACTGCTGGAGGCGGCTGAGCAGCTGGCTCAGACTGGAGAGTGCGACCCAGAGGAAATCTACAAGGCAGCCAGACATCTGGAGGTCCGAATCCAGGACTTTGTCCGGCGAGTCGAACACAGGAAGCTGCTGCTCGACATGTCTGTCTCCTTCCACACGCACACCAAGGAGGTGGGGCAACCAAACACATGCAAACTCAAGAAGGAACACATTCTCAGACATCCTGCTGCTACCAGCGAGATTCACCTGAATTAATTCTAAATTTCATCATTAACCACAAACACTCTGACGTGGGTTAAGTGTGTAATTACATGTTTTAGTCCCATAAGGACAAACAGTTTCCCCTTGCCACAATTAGTGGCACAGCAGTCTGTCTTGTAAGTGGTATTATTTTAAGCATCGCCTCCAGGATACAGCAATGTTTAGGTGGTTGAGCAGAAGGAAAGTTCTGTGGTAATGGATTCAATACATTTACTAACCTACCTGTCTCTCCGCCCTTCTACCTGTCTGTGTGTCCAGCTGTGGTCGTGGATGGAGGAGCTGCAGAAGCAGCTCTTGGACGACGTGTGCTGCGACTCAGTAGACTCAGTTCAGACTCTGATCCAGCAGTTTCAGCAGCAGCAGACGGCCACGCTGGAGGCAACGCTCAATGTTATTAAAGAAGGAGAGGAATTAATACAGCAGCTCAGGTAATACTAAAATTTTTATCATAATTCATGATGGGGTTTTGAGAGGAAGAAAAATCAATAATGAAGCTCAGGTAATGATATTAATATTTATAATGTTATTAAATCGAGAGAAGAATTTATACAGCAGCTCAGGTAATAAATTTCACACTTAAATCATCATTAGAGAGTCAAATTCATACAGCCGCTCAGGTATGATTATGAATAATAATTAGCATTCTGGCACATGAATATGACAGATTTTTTCTTTTGGGAAATTGCACATTGTCTCATCTCGCCTTCTGTCTCCACTTTCTGTCTGTCTGTGTTTGTCCTTGTGCTTGGATGTAATTGCCAGCTTGAGTATGAATACTGGTTAGTTGACATATTATCTATAAGTTTATCCCCATTCTCTTTGAGACGGTAGAATGGAATTAAAAATTCAAAAACTAGTAAGCTCCAGATGGTCATGTTTTTGTATTTCACAATAGTTTCAAATAAATAATGAGGTGAATAATTTTAAATAAATATTTTCATTCAAACCTGAAAAAACCTTTAAAATCTTGTCAACAACTAAACAGTATACGTGCCTACGTTGTTTAATTTTCTTGCCTCTTTTCCTGAAAACATCTCTCTCAAATAAGAGATGTGTCAAAATGGGATTCTGTTGTCAGGAAAGTCTTACTCTGTCTCTTCCCACAGAGATGCAGCCATGTCAACCAATAAGACGCCACACTGTAGTTCCATTGCACATATCCAGGGGGTGCTGCAGCAGCTGGACGAGGCCCAAGGACAGATGGAGGAACTGTTCCACGAACGCAAAATCAAGCTCGATATATTTCTCCAGTTGCGCATCTTTGAGCAGTACACTATAGAGGTTAGTGAGGGAGAGTGTCTGTTTGGTCAGTATCAAGGTGGACATACAGAATTCAGCAGGTACTTAAGCTTATTTTGACAGATATACTGCTGATTTTTAATGTGCAGCTCATTGGGAGCTGCATAGCTCTGCTCTGGGGCCCTGACGCACCAGTCTGACCTCCTCAGAAGTGCCACTGACAAAGGCAGACTGATCGATGCATTGCCTCTCATTGCTTCACATCTTCTGTTACGTGCCTTAGCACTTAAACACACCGAAGACAACAGCCAAAGCTAATGACCTTCGGCCTGTTATTTGCTCAAAATACAAATTTTTTAAAGTTGCATCTGTCACTGCAAAGTTTAAATTTTTCTAGTTTTACTGTTCAGTTTTCAGCCAGGGGTTTTTTGCATGTGGACAAAGGGAAGAACTAGTCAGAGCTCTCTCTTACTGACTGCCTCCACTGTTGATTCAACATGTTCATTCAAGCCAACAGCCACTGATAAGAACTAATTAGAGCTGGCAGTGATAGACACACCAGATTAAGCAACAATGGCCCATTGCCACCTGATGGTGGTGAAATGTGTAGTTAAATGTCTCTCCACCCAACATCTTCTGATCCCTTGTTTCTTCTGTTCCTGTAGGTGACAGCAGAGTTGGACGCTTGGAACGAGGATCTGTCTCGTCAGTTGAACGACGCCAGCCGTTCGGGCGGGAGCAGCAGTGGCAGCAGCGGCTCTTCCTCTGGCAGCGCAGAGGACATCGGCCTGGCTGAGCAGCGGCTGAAACGGCACGCAGAGAGGAAGGCAGCCATGAATAACATGACCTATGAAGTGATGCAGCAGGGTCAAGACCTGCACCAGTACATTATGGAGGTTCAGGCTTCAGGTAAAACGCACACAAAAGCTTTTACTCCATCAGAATTACAATGAAAATGGGAGGAGAAGGAGTGAGGAGGTAGATTAACACGGATACAAACGATTGAAGCAAAGAACATAGAAACCTGTGGTGTGCTTTAAAATTAGGTTCTCAGCTCCCGGAAATAATTTCCCACCATACCCTTGTGTTTTGTTTTGGACTGGAGCTCACACCTGGCATCATTTTGCGTCTAAAATGCCTCCCAAGAGCTTTTTAACAGAAACATTACATGCATGCCAAGAAGCCAGAAACTAGTCACTACGTACACTACAAATATTCTTTTCAGGGATGCATTCACATTCACACTGCACTCAGTTGTTCTCATGTGTGTCCCTGATTCCCTCTGAATGTGCCTGAGCAGGCTCACATCTGGATTTACAGCTGCCCACTCTACAGTATAGGAGAGAGGGAACTCTGATGCTTTGGCAGCACCGTGAACTGTGATCCCAAAGCATGTTGTGTGGAACAGAGAGAGAATTAGGTTAAAAAATTGTCACAGCACAATCCTCTTACTGTGTGTATATTTGTGCTGAGGTCTCTGCTTCAGTCACCATGCCCCCCGGAGTGATAAATCTCTCTCACACAAAAAACACACTCACTGTCTCTAGCAGCGCCAGTTACTGGAGAAGAAAGGCATTGTTAGCTCTCTGATCACAGACTGGGTATAAAGACACACACTTCTCTTTTATTAAAAGCTTCAACTAGTCAGACATCTGCAGCTCAAACAAAGTAATCGGCTGCAGAAATCTGTAATATTACAAGATTAAATGATCGATATTGAATGATGCCAGGAAGCAAAGAGGCATTCATTCAGTATACAGTATTACATCTTTTATAATTAAATCAGAAATCCTCCACTTAAATTAGAGTAGTTTCCACCAGTATTTAACAAGCATGACCGCTTAGTTAGGGATCATGATTTGATTCACATGCAAGTAAGTTAAAGTTTAAATTACACCCATACAGTAAAAGAAATGCAAAAGTGTTTGTGTATGTTTGTCAGGGATCGAACTGACAGGGGAGAAGGACATGGACTTGGCCTCTCAGGTTCAGGAGCTGCTGGAGTTCCTCCATGAGAAGCAGCAGGAGGTGGAGCTCAACGCACAGCACACGCACACACGGCTGGAGCAGATCCTGCAGCTACGCCATCTACAGGCCGAGGTTAAACAGGTAAACACATGGGAACGCGAGCACCGGGCTGCTTTCGAATCATTCTTCTTTACCATCCTGTAATTACTTATTTATATATTTATATCATTCCCATAGAAACAACTTATTTGGGGAAATTTTAAACACTATGGTGGTGCAAAGCAGCAGGAGGAGTGGTGGCTGGTTCCAGCAAATAAAACTTCAAATGCATTTTTGTAAACCCTTGTATAAAAAGTATTTTAGCAAAAAAAAAAAATTTAATGAATACAAAAATCCTGTTGTACAGTGTATGTTGAACTTTATGCATACTACATGTCAGTGCTATCATACTGGACAGTAGAGTCACTTTTAAGAAAACTACATTTATCTACAAAATATCCTGAGCATTATTCTGATCCTGAGCCAGAGAAGACGAGAAAACTACATCCTAAAAAGGAAATAATATGGAGCTTTAATGGAGCAAGGTGGATTTGCTTTTATTATTAGAAACAAAAGGAATCATATTAGGGAAGTACTCCTCCGTTTTGGAGAAATGACAAGAATAACAGCCAGCTCTTCCCTCTTCCTGCCCAGTAAAGCAAATGTTTTGTGTTTTTCTGGAGAAACTAGTGCAGATGTGAATGTGAACATGCTGTGTGTTGAGACAGGAAGCGCACTGCTGCTGCAGATGGATATGACTGAATAATTTATGAGGTTTATGGCAACATGCTAATAACACACACACACATACACACACACACAAACACAAAAACAAGAACACACTCTCAGTCCACTCTTTCTCTGTCCTGTAGAATTTGCCTGATCATGGATCTACTGCGAAACCAATATTTCCCTTCAGCCACAGTTCAGTGAAATGCAGAAAGTAGTTCCAATAATTGTGGGCAATGTAGGTCAAGTGTGGAATAATAATATATTGTATGTAATGCATGACAAAGATGCAAATAAACCCGCACAGGCACAGTGATCAAGAATTTCTTGAATGTAAATCAGCGTCAGCTCTCTGCTAGTAGGTTTGACTGTTAACACACACTCCAAAAGAAATCCTAAACATTATATTGAATTTTCCTGTTTAGTTGTTCACAAATCAAAGTAAACCTTGCTGTGATTATGTCATGGATCCTCCACATTACACTTTACAAATTAAAGGACAGAAAAATGGCTGCCCTTTTTTGTTGTTGACCATTAAAAGTAAACCATGCTGTTTTAATAGAGGCTGTAGGTAGTTGCAGTTATTGACCATGAAACAGGAGACAGGTGAGCCACACTGTAGAGGTTTCACCAGCACATTCATTTATTCGACAAAATAGATTTTAGCAGCACTCCAGACACCATAACATGATATTGATTTTTCAGCATTTCTGCAATATGTGTCTGCCAAAAAAATACTTCATATACAACATTGAGTTTTCTAGAGTTGAAGATAAAGACTGCAAGCTCCAAAATTAACATGGGCACTGACACTGCTTTGATAACGACTATTGATAACATGATGAATGATACATGATTTGTGTTTATATTTCAGATGACTTTACATCTGTATCATTCATGCTCTCTGCTACAGCATATTTTTCCTGGACTCCTCATGATATTTGCCACAATTTTTACTCATGTTGTTCCTCATACTCTATACCAGTCTCACTCTTACTGTCTGCATACTTAGTGTATGTTATTAACCTTTGTACCTCTTTGCACACTTGTTGTGAGGAACAGTGTGTGACATTTCTCTCCCTCAGCATACACACATACGTTTGACCTGTTGCAGTCAATTATATTTTCACATGTGGTCCTTTTGTGTGTGTCTCTCTTCCCCACTCTGTGTCTAGGTGTTGGGCTGGATTCGTAACGGTGAGTCCATGTTGAATGCCAGCATGGTGAATGCCAGCTCCCTGTCTGAGGCCGAGCAGCTGCAGAGGGAACATGAACAGTTCCAGATGGCTATAGAGGTACACACTCACTCTCACACACATCCTAATTACTGCTGCTAAAACCAGGCTTACTGTACTTTAATAATAATTATTTCAGTATGCATTGGTTTGAATAGTAGCAGATGGGGGAGCACATTGATACGCACACAAACACACACTTTCTTCGTCATCTGTGTGTGAACCAGGCTTGCCTCAATAATTATTTCATTATGCATTGACTTTGAAGAGTAACAGATGCAAACACACACGCACGCATACACACACATTTTATCAACAATGCTATCTTTGCGTATGTGTATGTGTATAAATGTGTGTGTGCATGAGTTACTCTGTGCAGGGCTTTAAATAGCTGACTCCAGAAGTGTGTGAGCACTAAAAGGGGTAAAAGCCCCTTGGTCAGCACTGTACTACAGACACACACAAACACACACACACACACACACACACACACACACACGCACACACACACACACACGCACACACACACGCACACACACACACGCACATTGTTTTGGCCCAGACCAAACATGTGTGTCCTGGCCTGGTTTCTGCTCCTGTGCAACTGTGATTTGTGTGTGTCTGTCTGTCTGTCTGTCTGTCTGTCTGTCTGTCTGTCTGTCTGTCTGTCTGTCTGTCTGTCTGTCTGTCTGTGTGTGTGTGTGTGTGTGTGTGTGTGTGTGTGTGTGTGTGTGTGTGTGTGTGTGTGTGTGTGTCCTCAACATGATGTAAGTCATGCATCCTCGATTAGACTGATGTAATGCTGCCTTGGCTAATACCTTAAACTAACACACACACACGCACACTCGTGCACACAAAGCACAATGAAAGCATTGTCTGGTCCAGGACTAACATTGAAACAATGAGATATATATATATAGATAGAATATAGATAACAGCAGATAGAATATAAATAAAAATAAAATAAAATCACATCATGGCAGTTTCAGTCAGTTATTTTACAGTTAACAACAGAACATATTAATCACAATGTCTGTTCAATAGAATAATTCCAAAAGTCTAAAACTAGAAATAGAGAAATATCCATGCATGTATCACTTAGCTATGCCTGCTTATCCTTGAGGGTTGAGTCAAATTCCTGTGCTGAAATTCAACTACAACAACCTCTTGACTGATGATGTGACTCAATGGAGTGCAGATTGTTGACTATAGAAAAACAAACTTCTTTGTAAACCTTAATATAATCTGTAAGTGATACTAATCACCAAAAATTTATTGTATTTGATGTTAACAGAAAACTGTAGATTTTAGGTTTAGCATCACTTTCATACAACTTTGTTTCTCAAAAACCCCCTTCAAGGCAGACATAAAAAGTAATGAAATTGGGTGTTTAGACCATAATTTCCCGTTTGAAAAATTTTCCCTATGTATATTCAGAGAACATTGAGAATGGACTGGATCTGAAGCAAGCTTCCTTGCCAGGGAAACTGCACATGCCCTCTGGCTTCAATCTTAAGGCATGATGGTAGCTGGTTGGTTCCCGACTCCTGCCATGGTCTGATAAACTCTCTCTGCAAGCTTAAACACTGGTATATGAACATTATATTTTGACGTAGTACTCACTTAACACTTAAAAGTGCCTTGTGGGGTTTTCCTCTTACATTCAGCATTGCTCACCGTAACAGCTGTGTGTATCTCAAACACATGAATACATTTCCTTCCTCATAAAACATTTGCAAAGCAGATTTTTCTTACGAGTTTTGAAACCTTCAAATTTTACATCCATGTTTACCAACTTGCAGTCTTCTTCTTCTTCTCTGCCTCTTTTGGAACATTGTTGTGTTGTTTTGGTCGAAACACTCCACACGGAACCTTTAAAGTTGAGTTGAACTCACAAGTCAGTGATTTTAATTAATGGTAACTATCTCCTCCTCTTCCTCCTTTTCCTCCAGTCTCTCTTCCACGCCAACTCTCTTCAGAAGACTCATCAGAGCGCTCTGCAGGTCCAGCAAAAAGCTGAGGTAAATCAATGCTGTAACTTTATTATTTACTGTTGTAAACTGTTGCACACTTATCTTGTCTTATCCTGCATGCTATATCTCTACATTCCTGGGTCCAGGAGATGTTGCAGGCCGTTTATCTTGACCAGCTCCCTCTCTCTCTCTCACACTACTTTGTTCCAGATGATGCTACAGGCAGGTCACTATGATCCAGAGGCAATTCGAAGTTGTGCTGAGAAAGTGGCCGTTCATTGGCAGCAGTTGATGTTGAAGATGGAGGACCGCCTGAAGCTTGTAAACGCCTCTGTGGCCTTTTACAAGACGTCTGAACAGGTACATCGTGTTTCCTCATTTCTATAGTTAGAGCAGGAGCGCTGTCACGGTGTCTCAGACTCTTGGTGTCTGTCCAGGTGTGCAGTGTGTTAGAGAGCCTGGAGCAGGAGTATCGCCGGGATGAAGACTGGTGTGGCAGTCATGATAAACTTGGAACTTCTGCCGACAGTGACCACCTTCTACCTCTGATCAGTAAACACCTGGAGCAGAAGGAAGCCTTCCTAAAGGTGAAGTGAAACAGCAAATTCATTAAATTACATTACATTTACTCGTTTGGCTTTTATCCCAAGCGACTTACAAGTGAGGGACATCAAATTCAATAAAGAATTTTTAACCTCAAATAGAGGACACCAGAGTAAATTAAACCAGAACACATGAAGCAGAATAAACAGAAGAATAGTATAGAAAATAACATCTCATTATATTTTTTAAGCAACGTAATGAAGGTTTGTGTAACAGTTTAGATGAAATAAGATGTCACAAGATGAGACGATAAAATAGGAAAACAGATTAGATCCATCATCTAGACCGTTCAACTTAAATTACTCTTAAGCCAATAACGTTCAGTGTTTCTACTGACACATTTTAGTTTCATTAGCTTTGATAGAATTTGCAAATGACCTTGATAGGCTGATACATCCGTATTGACTGAATGGTAATAAGGTAAAAATGTGATGGGAAGATCAGTCCAGTTCTTGGATGACCAAGGTCGTTTCACATTTGTAGTTTTCACTTGGTCTGGACTCTAGGACAAATAAGAAGTAGTTGCTTTTGAATTGTAGTTTGTGGTTTGTAAACACAGACTTATAACACATATTGAACATGGAAAAAAAACAAAACAAAGTGGCACAGTGATTTATAGCAAGTCATCCTGCACTTAAGTGCACCTTATGTAATATGCATCACATAATCCTGCGTTTGGTCCAGTTCCATTTCACAACACACAGAGTTCTCTTGGAAGAGTACTGGTGCCCACTCTGTCAAGCCTTCTCGGTGTAGTCTGGTCCACATTAGAGTGTGAATGACAGATTTAACACCAGCTTTAAGAAACAGAACCGAATATGCAAACCAACCAGATTTGGCATGAATCAAACTGAACAGGCTACGTGTGAAAACACCCTGATACTGGACACCAACATGTTGAATTCAGCGATGGTAATTTGTGAGGGATAGTGAAGTCATCAGTTGACTGGTGTTAGAGAAGCATGTATCTAGCGTGTGTTAGTGTGTCAGTATCACCACTATTTCCTTGTGGTATTTCCAGAGTGTTTAACTGCCATATTCCTGTTTTTCAGGCGTGCACTTTGGCTCGGAGGAATGCTGAGGTGTTTCTGAAGTACATTCACAGGAACAACGTGAGCATCCCCGGAGCAGCCAGTCACGCCAGAGGGCCTGAACAACAAGTTAAAGGTCAGTGCTGCAGATTCTACTACTTTAACTACTGTAACTACTGAAATATGCCTGATGACGCACCAGAAGACCGACTTAAACCTCTCTCAACTTGATATTTAGTCCATATATTCATATTTTTGTATAAATGTGATGATGACATATCTGAAAAACATGATGCTACCAATTTCTATGAACGTTCTAATATTTATGTAAAGCTCTTTGTTATTTAACTGAAAAGGATAGTTTATTTTGACAACACAGATAACAAACAAATATTCTGCATGACTGTGTTTAATCTTTATATATTATGTTATAATGTACTTAACTTAAGTACACTCGCAGTCCTTGGTGAGCTGACACCACCTTTTGGAATCAGGGTTTCTCTCAGTAAAGAATAAAGTGTATAATTATTATAATGCTGTGTGTTTTTGTGTGCAGCCATTCTGAATGAGCTCCTGCAGAGAGAGAACAGAGTCCTTCACTTCTGGACGTTAAAAAAGCGAAGGCTGGACCAATGTCAGCAGTACCTGGTGTTTGAACGCAGTGCCAAACAGGTGTGTGTGTGTGTGTGTGTTGTGTGTGTGTGTGTGTGTATGTGTGTGTGTGTGTGTGTGTGTGAGTGTGAGTGTGTGTGTGTGTGAGAGTGTGAGTGTGTGTGAATTAATGAAAAAAAAAAGAAGAGAGTATTGGCTGGATTTTTGCTTTGGGGAAATATGCAGCACTGAAGAGACATCTGGTTTATTTTATCAGGGAGTGAGTTTATATGGGTAAATGTAATACAAGGATTGAGGATCAACTTGACCTGTTGTGCGTGTGTGTACGTGTGTGTGCAGGCACTTGATTGGATCCAGGAGACAGGTGAGGTTTACCTGGCAACCCACACATCACCTGGCGACAGCAGTGAGGAAACACAGGAGCTCCTCAACAACTACCATCATTTCAGACTCACTGCCAAGGTACACTGTGTGTACGTGTGTGTGTGCATGCGTGTGTGCGTGCGTGTGTGAAGCTCAGCTACTGACAGCTTTATTGTGCCTAAGGGAGCTGCAGTACTCTCCAGATGTCAAATCAATGGGACCAGGAAACTTTCATTCTAGAGCTGAACATGGGTGTCGCTCCTAATTTTCATTTCACATCATAGTGTGATTTAGAAGAAGAGTGGCAGCTTTTTTTGAATCAGAAAGCAGCTGCCAAAGTTAGTTAGATTATTTGGGTTTGTGTACGGATGGAATAGTGCTGTCCGTTGGTAATTGATGTTCAACGCTCCCAGAACATTTAGTTAAATGGCAGGTGTACAGATGGTCTGACACTAAAATAAGTGCAAAAACAGAAAAATCAAATACCAATCAAATATTTATTTTCTTTGAGTCATGAGGCTGCAGAGTTCACAAAGGAATTGGGAACCAACAGCAAAAGTTATAAAAACTGAAAAAAAAGAGAAAGCACTGAAAAAACAATAATACAGGAGCGAAGAAGATAAGTCCCATCTCCATCCATGTAATCTCTGTGTGAACATCCCACAGCAAACCAAGGAGAAGGTGAAGCTGCTGATCCAGTTAGCGGACAACCTGGTGGAGAAAGGCCACGCCCACGTGTCGGAGCTGAAGCGATGGGTGAGCACTGTGGACCGCAGGTACCGTGACTTCTCCCTACGCATGGCCAAATACCAGGAGAGCCTAGAAAGGAGCCTGGGGGTCAGCTCTGAGGTGAATACACACACACACACACACACACACACACACACACACACACACACACACACACACACACTCACACTCCCTCTCTTTTTGTATTGAGATCAGGTATCGGCCTGTGTTTTGCTCCATCTCACATGCGTAATATCTCAGACAACGCTGATTCATTCTGAATGAATGCTCATGAACTCGAATGCGGTTTCAGACGGAGCTGAAGTTTTATCAATTTTTGTTTCAAATTATTGACAAAAATCCATTTATGTTTCTCTGTGCAGGACAACAAAGATCTGGAGTTGGACATTATCCCCGCCAGCCTGACGGACGACCCCGAGGTAAAACTTCGTGACCCAAACCACGAGGTCAACGAGGAGAAGAGGAAGTCTGCAAGGAAGAAAGAGTGAGTACAGGATTGAAGGGGAGGAGAGAGAGAGAGGACAAGTCTGTATGTATTGGTACTGGAGAGTAAAAGCAGGGTTTGTTTCCATGGAGGTTTTATTTGTAAAACACCAGACGAACAGAAGCATCATGACCCAGACCTGAAACACACGAAGCATAAAGATAACTGTCTGATGATAACAGAGTTATAATATCGCTGCAGTGACTCACCTTAGTCAACCGAATTCATTCCTGTCCTCTCCCAAGACAGTGTTTCCTCAATCTGTCCCGATAATGGCGATCATCTGCGCCCCGTAGCGTTCCCAGAGGTTCCAAATTTTAAGACTTCAAAGACACTTAATTGTGATAATAGCACAGTTTACAGTGTCTTAATCTCCTCCGCAGCCTTCTCAAATGCCTTTGTCTTGTCATGAATTGTTTTTAGGTTAAAGTCTTGGAGAAACATCAGTAGGCTCATGCAGTCATGGAACAATCAGATACAAAATTGTACCAATTATATAATTCATGCCATCTGATCCTTCTTAGCAGTGCTTCCCTTAATCTAAACTATTTCCTTGTCTCAGGTTCATCATGGCGGAGCTACTGCAGACAGAGAAGACCTACGTCAGGGATCTCCATGAGTGTCTAGAGGTAAGAAAAAACCTTCTGCTTGTGTAATCTAAAGTATTTTCCTGTCTGTCTGACTTACTCGTCTTTCTCTCTGCCTGCCTGTCTGTCAGACCTACCTGTGGGAGATGACCAGCGGCGTGGAGGAGATTCCTCCAGGCATCGCAAACAAGGAGCACATTATCTTCGGCAACATGCAGGAGATCTACGACTTCCACAACAAGTGAGAGACACACAGATCGTGTCTGTGCTGGGAAGAGGAATCAGCCAGTCTTCGCTCAAACTGATCCATGTTTCGACCGATTTTAGAATTGAACATTTTGTCAAATAAGTTTTAAAGGAGAATCATTTGACAGAAGAATTTAGACTTTTTTTTCTGAAATCAGATGGAGGATTTTCCCAGCAACAAGCACATGGCATAGCAACAACCATGGCGTTTGACATACTTTGTTTTTAAGCAGTAATAGCATATAAGCAAATGGTAAATTGACAAAAAGAATGACAAAGACTTGCCAACATCATTGCAGATCAATCTTGCACAGTTGCCAGTAACTTTTCTGCAGTGGAAATGCTTTTAACTGTGTGAGAACTCCCCCCGCTTAGAAACCCCCCAAGGGGACCTTTCTGGGGTTTTCTTCTCATTTTGTAGCTACAGGGGAGCTGAAGGAGTGTCTTTGAGGTTTTCCTTCATAGACAGTTCATGAACTCCAAAGGTTTCCCTGAGGAGCTCCTTTGTTTCTGATCTCCTAGTGGTACCTCCGGAAATCTGTGTTGGTTCCTCTAGGGAACATTTTCTTTTTCTTTTCTGCTGCATTAGATCTTAAAGGAACCTCCAACTTACCTTTTGAATAAACCTTTGGTGTTTATGGTTTTCAGACATGTTCTTTTTTTTTCACTAGCTTCCTGCTAAATTTTGTGGAAAGACAGGTCAAAGAACTTGGTACAACACAGTCAGAGGTCCTGAGAAACGGCTGATCTGTATAAAAAACACAAGTGCATGTGCACATTGTGAGCTGTTGTTTTCTGTTTGTTTGTGTGTTTGCAGTATTTTCCTGAAGGAGCTGGTGAACTATGAACAGCTACCAGAAGATGTTGGTCACTGCTTTGTCACCTGGGTGAGAGTCAGTCCTTTATTCCAGATGGTGTCAGAATGAAAAGGCAGAGACTTCTGACCCTTGATTTCAACCATTTGACCTCTGACCTCTGTCTTAATTAGGGGGTGGTTTGGGTGGGTGAATTGTACATGATATAATGGTTGTCACTGGAAAAATACAATTTTGTCCTCTCCTGTTTTCCAGGCTGATAAGTTCCACATTTATGTGGATTACTGTAAGAACAAACCAGACTCGAGTCAGCTCATACTGGAGCATGCTGGCACCTTCTTTGATGTGAGTAAAGCCTTCAGTATTCTGTCACAGATCCATTCACATCATGTCATCATATAAACAATATAACCAGCAATAAAACCTTTTATTTAATCTAATAATCAAAAACAGCTTATTCTAAATAGAAATATCTCATGTAGCCACTCATCTTTCTGCTCCTGCACATGTTTCAAGGAAACAAACAGATGTCCTCTCTAATGGCTGAACCAGTAGTATATTATGATCAAAGTGTTGCCTCAGCCCAAAACACAGTGGTAAACCCAACAACAACAAGGGCTCAGTGCAGGGAGTCTGTTGTGAGGGATGCTGACTGTGGAGCATAAAAACAGGACTCCAGTGTGTCGTTTAAACGCAGCGCTGCTGTGGGCACTTTGTCAAGCAGACTACTTAGATTTGTTAGAGGAGGGGTGTGTACAGCTTCCCCTCCCGCAGCTGGAGAGTGTGATGATCGTGCAGTTCACCTGTCTTGTCAGCAGACGGTGCTGTTTGATCATTGAAAATCTCCCAGCAGCAGCAGCAGCATGCTGAATTGAATACTTGACATTTATGCCAGTTTCAGCTATTTTTATTTTATTTTGGTGTTTGCTGTAATTTTGTCTGTTTGTGTATGAACAGGACATTCAGCAGAGACGTGGACTGGCTAACTCCATCTCCTCCTACCTCATCAAACCTGTCCAGAGGATCACCAAGTACCAACTACTGCTTAAGGTAGACACACAAACACACAGCACACACACATGCACATGTTTTTCTGCTTTTCCACTCTGCTGTTGCCTCATTTAATATCCTGTCGTCCTGCAGGAGTTACTATCTTGCTGTGAGGAGGGTAAAGGGGAGATTAAAGATGGTTTGGAGGTGATGCTCGGTGTTCCTAAGAGAGCTAATGATGCCATGCATCTTGCCATGTTGGAGGGTAAGAGACTGTCCAAACTGGAAAGAGACTAAAATGTATGATATAAAAATAAGAGGTCAGGTTTGCTCCTGAATTTCTATTCTCTGTCTGGACAAGGTTTTGTTTTGTTTTTTAAATTCATAAATAAGTGTGTTTAGTGCTTTTTAACTGATTCCACTCTTTTAATCCCTTCATTACTTTACTGCTGACGTTTTTTCCAAGACTCACCATAGTTTGTTTTATTTCCTTTTCCACCTAATTCCAACACACTGGCTGTGTGTTCAGAGTTTGGGCAGCTTGCTTGATATGAACTCTTAGTCCCCCTCTTCCTCAGGCTTTGAGGAGAACCTGGAAGTGCAAGGTGAGCTGATCCTGCAGGACAGTTTCCAGGTTTGGGATCCACGCTCGCTGATCAGGAAGGGGAGGGACCGACACCTCTTCCTGTTTGAGTTCTCCCTGGTCTTCAGCAAGGAGATCAAAGACTCAGCTGGCAGAACTAAGTACCAGTACAAGAACAGACTACTGGTGGGTGTGTGTGTGTAGTATGTGCTGTAGCTACAGATGGTGAACTGTCACTGACTCACATTTCTTCGCTCCTTGCTGTGCTGCAGACATCAGAGTTGGGGGTGACTGAGCACATTGAGGGTGACCCGTGTAAATTTGCTCTGTGGGCAGGAAGAACTCCCTCCTCTGATAATAAAACTGTGCTAAAAGTAAGTGAAAATTACATGTAAATGAACTATGTTTCCTGTCCTCTGATTAGATATAAAGAGACTGGTTTTCTGCCAGAAT
Organism: Seriola lalandi dorsalis; assembly: GCF_002814215.2. NCBI lineage: Eukaryota > Metazoa > Chordata > Actinopteri > Carangiformes > Carangidae > Seriola > Seriola lalandi. Next base: position 931,984 of record NW_019525464.1, read on the forward strand.
AAGCTGTTATGTTTTTAATAATTATATTGTTGTTTGTCCTCCAGGCGTCCAGTATGGAAGCTAAACAGGAGTGGATTAAAAACATCAGGGAAGTGATCCAAGAGAGGATGACTCACCTGAAGGGGGCTCTGAAGGAGCCTCTTCATCTGCCTAAAACACCAGCACTGACCAAACCCAGGAATAACACTAAGAGGTAAACAAGGACACGCGCACACACACACACACACACACACACACACACACACACACACAGACGACAGAAGAGTAGTCAAATATCATGACTGAGTTTACAAACAGCAACATAGAATAGAAACATCATTCATGAAAACTCATTAAAGGAGAGAAATTTTCTGAGAGTTGAACCATCTTGAATGAAGGCAGAGAAATGTCTGTCTCAGCATGCAGTCATGAAGCAGGGCTCAGTTCAGTTCTATGGTGGGATTTGTCTAAAATTACCAAGTTTAGAAAAAAAATAATGCAGTGATCTTAATGTTAATGTAATTAAAATTAACAGGAGTCATTAAGCAAACCTTGAGAGGACATGTGGAAGAGATTGGGAGATTGAAAACCTACCTACCCACTTTAGTTTACTGTTATAAATAATAATATTTTGAGTGTTATTGTAACTAATTCAGTGCTAATCTGTAGAAATGTGAACCCACTCTGTCTGCTGTCAATAGGTTTCTCTTCCCACACGCTGCTCTCTTTCAAACACAGCTCTGCTATTTGCACCTGCTCTGCAGAGGTGCAGGATTTTCCACTCCAGCTAACCCTCACTGACTGAGTGAATCCTGGTATTTGAGCAATCATTCCTCAGATGCTTGCACAATAAGGAGATTTAGGACTTGACTTTTTCCTGCCTCCACTGTTGCCAGAGTTAGAAATGTCGTCATTGTAAACAGTGGCAGTGCGGGCAGGAACCTTCTCACCATGGGGAAAAAAGTGTCATCACAGCAGAATGAAACCTTTCTAAGTTTTACACCAATGTTGTCAGAGTTGGTTGGTATTGTTCCAGCGATCATCACCAAGCGTAACGACATCAGTGTTTTTTTGTACTTTATTTTTATAGAAGGAACATAGACAACATCCAGAGAGACATAGAGCAAACAGTTGGTCACCTATACATTCATGCAGACGTTATACTGGTGGAGTTACAAATACAATGATGGCTCAATGAGCACCTCTTTTGGATATGTACACAATCCATTTTTCCCAATAGTGGAAATATTTATAAGTCTGTTGATTTAACGAAAAGGTAATCCTTTCCATATTTTGGATATTGGTCACAATATTGATCCAGTCTGACTCTGCCGGAGGTGTGGTCTGTAACCAGTTTCGAGTTACGGTTTTCTTACTAGCTGCTAATAATATTTTTAAAAGATATTTGTCTGGCCCCAACATATGGGGTGCAGTATTACCCAGGTAGATTGTAGAAAAATATGTTAATTTCATCACCAAAAATGTTTTGTACTACTTGTGTAATCTTTTGCCAGTATGGCTGAATAGCTGGGCAGCTCCAAAATATATGAAAATGGTCCGCTAGCTGTTCACCACAGTTCCTCCAACACAGTCCCCTGGCCGTCTCCCCTGTCTGCACACATTTTAACTTAGGGGTTATGAAATATCTGACCAGATTCGGCCAGCAGAAATCTCTCCAGAGACCTGAACTAGTGGAGGTTGACTGCACAGAGTATATATTTAACCACTCTTCTTCTGTGATGACAGTTCGAGATTCTTTCTCCCATTTTAATCTAACCTTATCTGTTGAGTGTTTCTTATTAGATTGAATACGGGAGTACAGTTTTGAAACAAGTTTCCTATTGTCCTTTTTTTTGTACATGTCAATAAATATGTCGATTAAGTTGGTCTCACTTTCCTCTAGTGGTTTTATCTGATCGTTATAATAAGACCTGGTTTGTAGATACCTAAAGAAATCAATTTTTTCTAGCCCATATGTATCCGAGGTTTTCTGAAAACTATCAAATTCACCCTTGGATGTAATTGAGCAGTAAGAAGTAATTCCCCTTCTATACCAATGTTTAAACCTCCCGTCGATACTTGCGGGCTTGTAGTCAGGGTCAAAGGTAACCCATTTCAGTAACTTAGACTGTCTTTCAAGTGATGGTGACCTACATTCCTTAAACCAAATACGGAGGCAGACTTTAGACCATTGGTTCAGGCCACTAGAATGCTGCTCATACAGTGTTTTACTACCCAGTATAGATTGTAACGGTATGTCTAATTGTGAAGTTTCCAAATCCTTCCATTTTGCTGTATAATTTGGGTTGCAGCAGCATGTCAGTGGTCTTAATTGCGCTGCCTTATAATAGTCTGCCAGGCATGGTAGTGATCTGCCCCCTTTCTCTTTAGCCAGTTGCAGTGTTTTGAATTGGATCCTTGGCATTCTACCTGCCCATATGAATCTTGAGATCCACTTATCCCATTCATTAAATTGCTAACGACATCAGTGTTGTCACAACAGGTAGAAGTGTTCCAGTGATTTAAAGTAAGGCATTCATTCTAATTGTGTGTCTGTTTGTATTCAGGGAGGGGGGTGAAGACGGAGACAGTCAGGGAGATGGCAGCAGCCAACCAGACACCATCTCCATCGCTTCCAGGACGTCCCAGAACACTGTAGACAGCGACAAGGTAGGATACACACACACAAACACACACACACACAAACACTGAGCTTTCAGTGCGTCGGGTGATGGAGAAGGAGTTGTAAGCAGCTGACTGAGACTCGCTCGGTGGCCTGTAACGAGCTGACGACCCTCAGCTGTGTCAGTGCTACAGGGTCTCCCCTGCGGCGACAAGTGGCAGAAGCAGGGGCTGTGAATGTGCCAGTGGCTGACAGACTGTGTGTGTGTGTGCACATTTGTGTGCTTGTCCTACTATGTAGAAACTCAAGTCTGTGAGATACATGCAGCTCCATAATTGTGTGTTTGTGAGTGTGTTCTGCTTATCCTCCAGTTTACATGCAGGTTAAGGGTGTATGTGTGTAATTGATGAGTGTGTGTGTGTATGAATGAGAAGCTTTCAGCAATGTCACCAATCAAGCAGAGAAGGTGTCAGTGATGAAAAACCTCTTCAGGTTGTGTGCAGGCGTCTGTGCTGATGCCTCCTACCAGCCAGTCTCTCACATCCAAGTAAGCCCGTCTTTAAACTTTTATTTTGACAGTCAAACTGTTTTCCTTTTTTAAATTTATTTCAAAGGTATTCAGAGGCTTGGACATGTCCACTCTAAACTGTATATCCTTGCCTTATCCTCATGCCTTGTGTCAAGAGTTTTTAGTTGTTTAGTAGCAGTGGTTCCCAAACTTTTTCTGTCACGGCAGTGCAGTCTGTGTCTGATACATGTTTTTGGTATGGAAAGGGTGAACCGGACAAACCCGTTAAAATGTCCTTGAACGGGGTGATTGGATGTGTTTTGAGTTACAGGAGGAGTCCTGGTGCTTTGCTTAAAGGTCTCCAGTTAAGTTTTGTAGGGTGGCTTCATTTGCAAACAAGCAACAAAACAGCAGCTGTTTTGGTTGCTCTGATTCTACAATTTTGTTTGTTGTTTTGATTTGAACTGATTGTTCTCCAGTGTTACTACACACACACACACACACACACACACACACACACACACACACACACACACACGTATCCACCCACACACAACATCACACAGATGTCAGTCATGGCCTCCCACTGTAGGGTTACACAGTGTGGCCTTTTCACCGTGCAACCCCACGCCTACACACTTACCCTGCCTCTAAATGTCAGCACCACACAGACACACACACACAGACACACACACACACACGCACAGAGACTCTTCCTCACTCAGGCAGACTGGCCTTGGCAGTGCTTCTTGTTAGCGCGCGTATCTCTGCTTGTTTGTCGCTCTTCTGTTTGTTTGTTTTTGTTGTTGTTTTTTTTTTTTCTATACTTCGTCTCTGTTTCCCATTGTCTCTGTACCATTCATTCACTGCCACTAGATTTGATTAGAATCACACAACATACATACAGTACCAGTCAAAGGTTTGGACACACTTTCCCATCCCAATCCAGTGAATGGGAAAGTGTGTCCCAACTTTTGACTAGTACTGTGTGTGTACAGCACAGGCATACATATATAATTTTAATGCACAAGTCCAGTCTACTGTAACTCTGCATATGTATTTTATATTGCATGTGTGTGTTTGTCTCCCCACCTCTTCCTGTCCAATGAAAACATAATGAGTTTTTCCAGCCTTTTCTGAGTGTGGGTGTGTTGTTGCTCTCGTCCAGTTTATTGTTTCTAAGATTTAGAAAACTCCAGCTCGCTATTTTTGGATCCTCCTCCGCTGTTTTTCTGAAAATATCAAAGAAAAAAAAAAAAGATGCAGTTTCTACATTTTGTTTTGATAAGTTTCATGTTTCATATGCTGACTTAGCAGAGCACGGCTTTCACTGTGAGCTGCACTGTGTGTTAAGTGGATGTAGTTTTTTGCTGTTACTTTTTCATTTACATTATTTCTGTTTTCAATTAGACTTTACGAGGAGATTGAGGGCTCATTGTGGGGAAAAAACAAGACTCTTTTTAAGAGAGGGTGTGAATCAAAATTGTCATCTTCCCTTTGTGTAGGGTGCTAATTTACTTTTCCTTTATCTATTTGTCTTGGCGTACAAATTTATAGTGGCTGGCTGTGTTGCTAATGGAGACTCACCTGGCTTGGAGAGGATGAGTGGCAGTACTTGTCTCATGTTGGGAGGTTGATGGTGCTTTCTTCTGTTGCATTCCCATGGCTCCTCTTGCCCTCCAGAGATTTATTATCATACAGTAAGCCAATCCCTTGTGTATTTTGGAGTAAAGACAATTCAGTGATCTGAGCAGTCGTGTTTGTTGCCTCAGCAACAGCAGCCACTTTTACGGTGCACTTTTGGTTAAATCTCTCTCTATTGATAGTTTTCACTCCAGTCCTGAGAAAAAAAACACTGGATTTACAACTTGTCAGCAAAGGGAAGATTTCAGCAGATTAAACAAACACAAGAAAGAATTAAACGAGATACAGTGGCAAGACTGAAAACTTGAAAGGTGGAACTTTTTAGTTTTTTAATAAAAGAAAATGAAAAAATGAAACCTTAATCCTGAGGGAGAAAAGAGCAGACACTGTGTCATACATCAAAGGCCACATATGAAATGAGTGAGGCTCCTGTCTAGTGACTAAATTCATTAGAGCAGATGAGTCAGAATCTGTCAGACTCAGCGGGTGACAGTGATTGATCAGGTCTACACATTTTATGTTTGTAATCAGAGCAATATGTTGCACAGCCTGGGGAAGAAAACAAGAAAACCTCAGTTGTTTTTAGTAGTTAAATGTCACACACTCAACAGGGGGTGTGTAAGGAATAACTCAGAAGGTAATTCTTTCCACCTTCACTGACTGATTTTCTGGGAGAAACCTATACTTACTGGAAAAACAGGCATCATTTCCATAATGTAATGCCATTTAGGGTATTATTAGTAAGAGGCTCTGAAATCCTGATGAACAGTGCAACTCCAGCTCTTTACAAGAACCTTTGTCTTTCAAGTTGTTGGGTATTGATCAGCTCATTAAGGCACAGTTTGTCTGCAAGAATTACCTTGTTTCCACTAGATAAGAACACAGTTTCTGGATGTGATTAAGCTGTAGCAGCGGAGTTGTTGTGTTTTCCTAAATATGAAATACCAAAACTTACTAACACAGGATCTGGTTCAGTTTTTATACGTTGCTTTTTCGTTTTTCTCCTCAACTTTACCTTTTTCAGTAAATCTCTTCTTACCTTTCTCTGTCTTAGCTGTAATTTATATACCTCTGTCTCTATTTTCCCTCTTTCCACCTTCTGCAATCCATCACTGAACTACCTTTTCTAGACCCTCACACATGCCCATGATTAGTTGCTCCTTTTTGAAATCCATCCTTTTTTTATTTTTCACTTTCTCATTTTTCACACCTCTCTCTCCCACTTTTTATGTCTCTTCTCTCTCTCCCTCGCTCTCTGTCTCCATGTACTATAATAACACCCCAGTATTGGCATAGTCAGATGTTCCACTGTGTGTGTGTGTGTGTGTGTGTGTGTGTGTGTGTGTGTGTGTGTGTGTGTGTGTGTGTGGACTGAGCGGGAAGCTACTGTTTCTGGTGGTTGTTGAAGTATTAAATGACGAATGCGTAGTTCCCTCTACTCTTCTACTCGTCTCTGCAGAGTTTTTCTGTTTACCTCTTAATTTACGTCTCTGTGTCTCTTGCCCAGCCTTCCTCCCATCTTCTCACCTCACTGTTTTCCCTCTCAGCTTCTTTCTCTTTCTGTTTACATCCTGCCTCTCTCGTACTCTACACTTAAAGTTTTCAGTTTTAACAGAGGGTTCAGCAAAAGAAAACAGAATCTTGATATCATGCTAGTAGAAGATGTACTGCTGTAGTGTATGAGCATGGATTGATGTTCGGTTCAAACCATCTCTGTTACTGTTTGAGAAGCAGGTTGAAATTCAGCAGCAGTTCCAGCAGATGCATTTTCCTCCTGACGGACTAAAGACAGTTTGACTGACATCATTGAGCAGACACACAGATCAACCTTGAAGTATTTGGACATTGTACTTTTTAAAACATTTTTAACTTCGCTCTTTACTCCAGTTCATTGGATTTAAAATGACACAAGCAGGTTGAAGTGCTGGCTTTAAGATGGATTGGTTGTATTTATACTGTATCCACATTTCTCATGTTCATTGGAGGAATCATATGATTTTATTTCATATTCTAACCAACTCTGTTTGAACTCTATTTGAACTCTGTTTGAACTCTTGTTTGGTAAGAACAGATATCAAGCTATGCACAGTTAAAAAAAAAAAAAAAACTTGTCAGTGCTCTTTGGTGGTCAGTTACGCAGCAGTATCAGTATCTAAACTTCCTCAAACTTATCTTCTGCACTGACATTTTTTGTCACTTAACAAGCAACAAATACTCTGACAGAAATATATCTGCAATCAGCCAATATTTATATGTATGAGCTCTATGTATATACTGAACATAATCCCACCATTTATTGATAGTGAAGGATGAATATAACAAATATAACAAAAGTGTAAGTAATTCCTAAACCATTCAGTCAGCATGAATGTTAAAACCCTTAAATAAAATCTGACAGTCAGAATTTCATTTCAACATCATTGTCCTTGTTTTCATTTAAATCCAATGTGCTGGAGTACACAGCTAATACAATCAAAATTACAATAACAATGCTTAAACACCTGTAGCCTATATTTTCTTGTCAAGCGACCTCTTGTGGTTGTAAGGACTGCCCTCTTGTGAAAGGTCAGGGTGCATGGTTGAGCGTATACAGTTTGACTCCCACATTGGAAACCATTGTTTACAGATGTTTTTCCAACCAGCGGTCCTGCCCTCTCTGAACCAGACCTTAACCTGAAAGGTGACTGATTAGAAAACAGTTTTACAACAGATGTGATGACCAACTATCAGTTTTGTCATTCAGGTATGAGGACTTCTACTGCCACTGTCCAAATACTTAAGGTCAGCTCTATGCCAGTATGCATGATGTGATTTGCTGACAAACTGAGGTTAAAGCCAGTCCTGTAACTTCTTGTTGAATATGTCAGTTGTGTGACGTTGAGTAGGATATGTCTTTTCTGTGACGCTCTTTGGTGTAATGAGTCAGCTGTGGTTCAGTCTGTGGTCTTTACATTATTTTAAGTATCATTCCAGTGGCTGACAACTTGGCAGCCTGCAAGGCTCCACCACAGCCCTGTAGGTCAGAGGACAGAACCTTTTTTTAGCTTCCGCCTTCAGTCGGAGCAAAAAATTGTGTTTCTCCACGATCCAGGCTCAATAAAACTTAGCAACACTCCACTCCCGTAGGACTGCATATGCATCACTGGTTGGAAAGGCGCTCTAGTTGACCTAAATGATTAAAACCATTCATCCATTTCTTTGGAGATGAGTACAATTTCATTTGTGTTTTTCAAAGCATTTAAAAATAATATTTAAAACATCCAGCGGTGACGTCTCTGTCCACAAACCGTGTCCCCCCTCCTCTGAATAATGTGTGGACTATCAGGTTTCTGGAAAGGCACGGTGGTGTTTGCTCTGTTGATCTACCACTGTGGTCGAACCTGAAGTATCTTAATTACTTTTACATGGATTTCCATGAAATTGACCTCAGATAGCCATGGTCCTCAGAGGAAGAATCCTCTGAGATCCTTTCCTGTAGCGCCACCATGAGGTCACCATTTGTGGCCCCTGCAATTGTTGAATATAAAATTAAATTGGGATGACACATTAATGTCGCACTCCTATTGAAAATGGATGCTAAACATCAGCATGTTAGCATTGTCATTATAAGCATGTTGCTGGCATTAGCATTCAGCTCAAAGCGCTGCTGTGCATAAAAGCAACTAGTATGGTTGTAAAGTTTTAGTCTTGTTTGTATATAATTTTTCAGTGTGTTGAGAATCACAAATGAAATCCATTCATATCCATTGTATTGACTTGGCAGCACAAATCTAAGTGACAGTTAGCTCAAACTAATTAAACCAGAGCTATCTGCATGGCTGCACTTGTGTACATGAGAAATAGGTGACTTGTGTGAACTGACCCTGTAAAACAATTAGTAACGGCCAGACTGGACCACCATTTCAATTTACAGCAAATTATTTCCCTCTGGTTTACAAGTTCAACTTCATTTCCATTATACTGAACATGTGACGTGTTTGGCACTGCTGTCGCATGGAGGTGTCTGAAAGCAGTCTGACGGTTTACAGCTGCTCTCCTTTGCTAAAGTAAGCAGACTGATTGGTTTTTATCAGAGTATGTATCAAATCAAATGTATTTTTTCAGGATTTATTTTTCCATTGTTGCTTGATTTTGTGCAGCTGTGCAGTGAGTATAATGAAAAGTAATATCTGCTAATATAACTACTTTGGAAGTAATATCAGTCTTCTAATGAGTAACTGATATTATGTATTACGGTGCTTTTTAAAGGTTAAAGGCATTCTGTCATTTTGAGATGAAGATGTTCCAGCATTCAGCTCCAGCACTTTTACACTGGCTAGCAATTGTGTGTGTGTGTGTGTGTGTGTGTGTGTGTGTGTGTGTGTGTGTGTGTGTGTGTGTTCTCATGAATCAAATGCAATCAGTGTCGGGTTCAGACTGAAGCCATACAGTAGCCATCTGCTGGTCATATGACTTGCGTGTCAAACACTCACACACAGAGGCTCACACACACTTACACACACAGTCCTGGCAGTTGGAAGTGGTTTAGTGCACTAGTAGCTTCCAGGGAGTGGGAGAAATGTGAACACACACACACACACACACACACAAGGAGAGTGCCATTCCCATTAAACACAAAGCTATGGCTGTTTGTTCTCTCTCTCTCTCTCTCTCTCTCTCTCTCTCTCTCTCTCTCTCTCTCTCTCTCTCTTTCTCTCTCTCTCTCACTCACTCACACACATGCACAGAATGAGAGAGAGAGGGGGAGAGAGAGAGAGTGTGAGGGCGTGTTTGTGTGTGTGGCAAAGACACAAATGAGGGAGTTGTCAAAGACGGAGAGAGCGACAGAGAGAAGAAGAGGAGAGGTCGACATGCCAAAGTGGATGAGCTTTAAACTGTTCAAAGAGAGCAGCAGAGTGAGTACAAACTGCTGGACGACACACCGTGCACGAGCTGCTTACTCACTGTACTAACAGATAAAATAGCACTTACGTTAAACACTGTTTTCATTCACCACTAATAGTAATCGCAGATATGCTGTTCTACTATGACACTGTGTGTGTGGAAGTTGCGCTGTCGTGTCCAACTCAAGTTGCAGACTTTGTAGTTGTAGAATTAAAATAGCTGCAATAAAAATGTAATGAAATCAAAGGTTAGTGACAGAAATATGTGACTGTACTCAAGCAAAGTGTTAAAGCTACATTTCTTTGACAAACATTTCTGGCTGTGATCTTGTTTGTTGTTCTGCTTCTGTCTTTTTTCTGCTGGTAAAAACATTACATGTCATGATTTAAGTTTCTCTAAGTGTTAAAGGAAAAGCTGCTTGTTCACAACAAACAAGGTAGCTGGAATTAGTCATTTGTATATTATTAATAGACCCACTCCTGTTGTTGACACAGTATTCGAATACACATGGACTGATCCTCTCTTAAGACTCACTTCTGTTTTGACTTGATTCTCTGTGTGAATGGAACTGCTGAGAGAGAAGACAAGTCTGTTTGCAGTCGTCCTCCGTCAGCTGTGTACAGCTTACCTTATCATTTAACTTTGAAATCTGAGGCGTGTTTTGAGGTCTGTCCGTGTTGAGGTTTGGTCACTGATTCAGATGCTAATCCAGATCATACGTGCTGTTGAGTTTCACTTGACGTGTTGTAAAGCTGGACTGCAGAAGTGTGTGTGTGTGTGTCTGTGTGTGTGTGTGTGTGTGTGTGTGTGTGATGTTGGAGATTAATGGTTAAACAGGGTGTGTGTGTACTGGACAGACAGGAAACAGACCATTAGCTGCCACAGAGAGACTGAATAAATGAAATGTGAGCGTCCAGACGGCTGAGCTGAAGAAAGTTATATTCAGATTATACAGAAGACTCACTGGATAAACAGTGTAAACACACTCACTGTGTTATTTAACTTTTAGACTCCATGAGAGCAATGCAACCTCTCTGAGAAGAAATTACTATTTTAATGTCTTCATTCAGATTGCCACTGTACTTATCCTGGATTTGGAATCTCATTCCGTCATTTTGGTGACACTGCGTCTACACTACTGTCCACGAACAACAACCGCCAACAGGCCCGCTGCAACATTATCACATGTAGTTTGTGCTTTAACAGTCAAAGATGAACCTTACAAAGTCAAATTTAGACGCTGCTCTACAAGATTAGAAGTCTTGTGAAGCAACACTACAGCATTTCTGAAATTTTTATTGATGGGCTTCATGTTAAATGAATGCCTTTTGTTTTTGTCTGTTTACTTGGCCATTGTCATTTTGGGAATTCATCGTATACTTTTGAAAAATCAGGTGAACTGTCAATTGCAGAGTTGATGGAGCTGACTTTTGGTATATATCTTCTGAAGTGGAGCACATGAATAATCTAGCATTTTGAAACGTCTGAGGAACGCTGAGTCGTGTCTTTGTCATTGTTCTTGTCTATAAAATTAGTTATTTATACAGCAAGTGACGCAATAAGAGATCTTCGGCTTGCAGAGGGCACAAAACATCAGTTACATGGGCGTCACACATCACTGACTTGTAAAGTTAGTAAGGCTAACATGTTACCCATGTACACATCTAGCAAAGACAGAGCAACACTACGATCCCATCATCTCATCCCATATATATATATTAAGTATGAAGAAGGTTATGCTGCAGGAGTTGTTTTACGTATTCAGTATGTATTTCCCTGACCCTTAGTTGCTGTAAGAGCAGTGTACACAGTGTTCAGTCTGTCTGTGATTGAGCTGTTTGCACTTTATAGGAGTCAGTGTTGCTGTTTTTGAATGAAATGTTTGGTTTGGGTGGATTCTCAACTGTCTGAAACTGTCGTTTTATTTGTCTTTTCTTGTGTATTGTAAAGTAGAAAAACAATGTAATTTGTCCTCTGGTGCTCAGACACAGTGGCTCAGACTTAATGTTCTTTCTTCTTTCTTTTTTTTTTTTTCACTCTTGCCACTGTATTTTCAGCCAGTATGATGCTGGACTGGTTTGACATGTGATGCTGTTCCCATGTAGACAAACACTAAAACACCTGTTAATAGTTCTCACTGTTAAAGTCATTATAATTCACATCAGTACCCAACATGTGAATATAGCACTGTAGCACTGTCACATGATGAGCATCCTCATGTCTACACCCATGTTTGTGCAGGACGTTGTTGCTGCACACACACACACACACACACACACACACACACACACACACACACACACACACACACACACACACACTGTAGATGTCTGTACTGCCGTCTGTTCCATATGGAAACATATAGAAGGAAACATAAAACTGTAACTGCTCTGCTTCAACTACGTACTTTGTTTTCCGTGTGCGGTGCCGGTAGAGTTTGTTCTACAATGAACTTACTGTGGATCTAACGCAGGGAAAGGCATCTGAATAACTGTACATACTAAGCAGTACTTTAGAGTCAAGATTACATTTCTTCTCACACTTCATTATTAACCTGTGGACAGCTAGACACACAGGGACATGAAGGATTCTTCCATGGGTTCCACTGCAGGAAGATGCTGTATTCAGTCTCGTATCCACTCTCCGACTCTTGTAATCACAGTTTTTTTCACCGTGAAATTGATACATCTGCAGTCTATGTAAAGTACACTCGCATACAGAAAGACCTTTATGTGTTGCTGAGGTATCCATGAAAGTATTTACCACCCTGTAGACCTGATATATGAGTTCATAGTGCAGAACAAAATGTACCAAGTCAGTCTCGTTATTATTCTAATTCTTTCTGCACATCTGCTCAATGTGTCAGTTTGTATGGATGAGCAGTACATTCAGATTTGACAAGCTAACCATGTTTGACCTTTCCACTTCACTGATATTGTATAAAATGAAAATGGATGGTAACAGACTCTGAAATATCTATAGCTGTAGTCAGTCTTATGAGAAAATAGGAACAGTGAAACAGTTATAATGAACTTAATAATAAAAAAGCATGGTAGGAATGCTGTAGAACTGCTCTCTAGAGAAATATACATTAGCTACAGGTAAATGCACTGATCAGGAAATGTGATGCAGCACGTATATCATCTGATCTCATTCATTTTTATCATATCTGCAAAATATAATTTGTTTCATGGGCTTCCCTGCAATATTTGCTTCTGGAAGGTAAAGCATGATTCATGTTTTTATGTTAATATTTGAAAATATATATATATATATATGAAAAAGTCAAATCTGACTTGAAGCACAAGACGGAACAGAAGTCAGGCGCTGCGGTATAAGAGTGTGGCACGCACTTCTTACACTAGAACAAAACGTTGCCAGTGAATATAAGTATTGCAAATTAGTTTCATATGAGAGTTGTCCTTGGACACACGGTTGGCGGTCCCTGACAATCAAAAATATTTCCACATAAGCGCAGAGTGTCGCTCCGCTGAGTTATGTGTACAGTTTTCACTCCCTGGCAGCTAGTCGAGCACTAAACCATTTTCAGAAGTTTGTTCGTGTGCGAGAGGCACAGGAGTCATATGACTGTCAAAATGGCAGCTTTTTCAAATTAATGGCCTTTCATCTTGATTTATTCCTTTCGCTTTCCAGTGGTGACCTTGTGCTGCCCCTAATGAGCGTGACTGACTAGTTGAAGCCATCTCACATTTAACACGACTCATCCATCCTGTCCAATCAGAAATCGATCTTTCTCTCTACAGCGAACGGCTCATTGGTTGACGCTTTAAAATTTATCCTTCACTGATATTTGTCAACATCCTGTTTCAAAAGAAAATGCATCACTTCAAGCATCTAATAATTAAATTTTTTGGGACCTTTGATTCTGAATGTAGCCCATTGTGCTTAGCCTTGGTTAAAGGCCTCCATTAGCCATAACAATTTTAATTGATTTAACAGTTTAATTAATTTAATTTCAGTTTTAATCATCACTCACTGTTGGAAAAAGTCCCGCATTTCAAAGCCTACTTATAGTAAGTAAAAGTACATAAATATTATCACCAAAATGTGGTTAAAGTATCCAGAGTTAACTCTGTTACTTATAAATGATCATATATTACACATATTAATATGAATGCATAAATGTCTGGTGCTTTTCTGGTGATAATTCAAACCAGCCAATATGAAAGGAGACAGATCTGCTGTCTTCCCTCTTTTCCCTTCATCCTCCACATGAATTTGTCTTTTTAGAAACAAAATTAGTTTCTGCAGAAAACGAGTTTATCCTCCCAGAAGAAGCATATGTGCCCAGAGCTTTGAAATACACATGGTCAAACTCTGTAAAGCGCTCACAGGGGCGGTTTGCCTTAGAAGGAAACCATATCTACCATTTATCAACTTATCTGATACTTACTGAGCTAATACAAAATAAAGGTTGCTGTGCATGCAGAGTGCTTTCAAACAAATCCACCCAATGCTAAGCAAAGAAAATATTCAGTGTCCTTATCTCATGAATAACACGGACGGTTCTAGATCTCAACACGTTCTGCTGTTGAAGGAGGTGAAGCGCGTTCGTTCTGCTTAACAGTGTCTTCCTCTGCGCTAACATATGACAATCACAAGCTGACGCGTACGTGTGTGTGTGTTGCCAGGGCACAGAAATGTGTCATGTGACAGATAGCACTAGAGCACAAGACACACCCTCAAACAAACACACAAACAAAAAGACCATCAGACGAGAGTGGTACTGAAAGGAGGAGAGCGGTTGCTGTCACACTGAAGGTTTTTATGTTGATGATAATGTATTTAAATATCTGGTTGTGGAGATTTTTTATCAGACAAATAGTTGAGTTAAAATTCAGACAACTGAAGTTTACTGTAGTTTATTCAACAAATAACAAAATACTAATAAAATGGCTCATTATTTATATCAAAACCTTTTTCATTTTGTACTGAGGCACATTTAAAAAACACCTTCCTAGTCATGATCATTTCCTATGGAGAGGATAATCGACTGGATGAATAGCATAGAGAACAAACTGTTTGTAGATATGGACTAACTGTACTGTAGTTGAACTGTTATGGAGCAAAGTCTAGTAATTAGCATGTTAACATTCCTAATGTGGCTAACCAGCTTCCTTTCCGCTCAGCTTAAAAACAAATCGGTGTCGTTCTGCTAAAGCCTCAAACCTCCAGGTGTAGCGATAAGTGTGTCGGATTCAATGGATTTGAAGATCAACTGATGAACGTTTTGCTTCTTCATGATTAACAAACATGTTTTTTGCTCTTGAAACACTTAAAATTCGGAGGGATAAACGTGTTTTTCATAAGATTGAACCAGATTGGTGCCTTTTTGCTTTACATTTATGGATGGAGAGTGAACCACACTTAGCTTCCCGTTGAGCTTGCACATTTGCTTCCATTGGGTGACCGTCTTGTCAAACAATGATTTAGATCTCAGCAGGGAAGCCAAATGTTGTTGTTGACATGCAGCAACCCTGTATTTACCTGTATATTCTCTAGCCTTACATGCTCATTGTCCACCCACACAGGTGTTTTCTCTTATTTTGCCTGGACAGTTCTGAGAAGACCTGTACAGGTAAAGTACTGTATGTGAAAATGTAATAGCTGTGGAAAGATTAAAGATTATCACGGCATCTCAACTACCTGCTGCTCTTTGATATCAGCTGCTACTTGCTGCGTCATTTCCTGCCTGCACTCCATATAAGCAGCGAAGCGAGCGGCATGCCTGCACCCAGAAATGGAGCGAATGACACTTTAATTAGCAGCAGTTTGGTGACGTCACACTTCCACCTTCAGCCTGAGCAGAAGTCTAATCAGCCGGATTAAGTGAAAACACCTGCGTGGGCCTTTAGATGGTGTGTGTGTGTGTGTGTGTGTGTGTGTGTGTCACTGCCATCTGTCAGGTAAAAAGTCACCTGTACCTTTTATAGAAACAGGGGTCTTTGTTGCTAGGAGATCTTTAGCCTGGAAAAGAGTGTCTGCTTACAAATGTGCACACACAGACACACAGTCCCTGACATTTTCCAAGACAATGTGAGTTGAGCAGACGAGGCAGATAGAGGAAGAGAAGGAAGTCGGAGGAGAAGAATGTAGATTCATTTACATCCTGGAGCCACTTTTGTGGTGATTTGATTGTGTTGCTGGTGGGACTGATGCAAGGAGGTGAGCAAGAAGTCAAAAAAAAAAAAAAATCCCAGCTCTGCAATATCAGCAATAACAAAACAACAGGGGACAGATTCGGGAGATGTGCTGATGTGTCTGCCTTCACTAGTTGTTACACTCCATAGTGCGGTATAAACAGCCCATCAGCTGACATTGTGTTTATACAGTACACAGGTTTTCAGGTCACATCAGATCAAGTGTTTTTTTTTTTTTTTTTTTTTTTTTAAACACACATTGACTGAAACTGAGTCTGTGCTGTGATCGTCCATCTTGTGTTTCCATGGCGCTGTATATATTTGTATGTGCTGCTGTTTTTTTTTTTTTTTTTTTTTTAATGTATTGATGTCTTATGCCTTTTGCACATATGGTGTTTCAGTTTAACTCTAGTAAAGGTCAACACACCTCAGCAGTATGACGTCAGTTATATTACTATTAAGTGTCTGAGTGTGTGCGTTCCAATTCACTCTTTACATAACAGGTCTATTAAGCCATTATGACAGTGCAGTCTACAGCATGTCCCGTAAACACTGACGAACACTGTAACTCACGTCTTCAGCTTTATCCTTTCCTTATCATGTTCCATCAATCATTAACTCTGAAAATTGTCCAGCTGATGACATGAACAGCTGTACTGTCCACACCGAGTCGAGCAGACCCACATTCAAGTTCAAAAGTAAAGCCAAGCCAATACATATATATATATTTAGATGTTTGGCAGCTGTTTGATACCTTCCTGTTGTCTTTCTATGAAATTGGAGTCCAGTCATTTCCAGCGTTTCCAGGTCAGGAAGTGGTTCAGGGTTACACTGAACTTCCACATTGCGTGGAAATGTTTGTGCTCAGTTGATTTTTACACCAAATGAGGATTTTGTACGTCCTCTCACAGCTTTTTATTCATGCTCAGTTCAGCTCTTTTTCTGTATGTAAGGTTCAGTGTTATAAAACCAAAGGAAAGTCATGAATACATGTGCACAGCGTGTTCCTCCAGCCTGCAGAAGATTTAACTCTGCAAACTCTAAAAAGCAGCTGCTGGGGTTTTGTCGTTTTTAATTCTAAAAGGTAAATTTTACTAATTTACCTGAACGTTGAGAGACTTTAAACTCTACAAACCTTTTCACCAGTTCACAGGCACATGAACATCGAGGTGCATGTTTAGTTATGCACTAATCATTTTTCTGTGTGGAAATATTCAGTGTTTATTGTGTAAACACTGATGTCAGTCCTGACTCGGGGCAGGATTAAGTTTCTCCTTTGTCATCAGGTGGATTTGCAGCAGAATCTTTCAAGCTGAAATGTAGATTAAGTTTGTTAGAATTGGAAAAATGCTCACTCACACGCACAGAGGATGTTGTAACACACAAGTTAAACAATGTTTTGAGATTTGAAAAGTCTCATCAAATGTGGCGTCTCTTTCTTTTGGCAGCTCTCTGGTGGTTGTGAGTTGACAGTCGTCCTTCAGGACTTCACAGCAGGATGCAGCACGGAGATGTCTGTCAGCACAGGTGAGAGAAACTTCATCCGTGCAAAGTTTGGCTTCAGTAGTAGGTAGTTTTAGTGATTCAGTTTAGTCTGTGTTCATGTGTTTATATTCATATATTCAACATTTTTCTGTGGAAAATGTCGACCAGAAGGCGTGAAATAAGATCGTCTGAAGTTAATACACTGTAAAAACGCTGTCTGCTCTCCTCTGCAGGTCAGACAGTTGAGCTGTTGGAGCGACCGAGCGAGCGGCCCGGCTGGTGCCTGGTCCGGACCACTGATCGCAGCCCACCACAGGAGGGACTGGTACCCAGCTCTGCGCTCTGCGTGTCCCACTCGCGCTCCAGCGTGGAGATGGACTGTTTCTTCGGCTCGGGAAAAGGTAGGATGAACAAACCTCAAATTCAAATGAACCTCGAACACTGACCTGCTGCTTAATCTGTGGCTGAAAGATCTGAGGTTTTGACTTGGTTTGCATCACTTAGTGATTGCACCGTAGTAAAATCAGAGATTGAAAACGTCTCTACAAAAAGCTACAAAAATAAGAGAATTTAAAATGAAATAGAAAAAGAAGACATTATATTTAGATACCTAATATGATTATCAATGTTTCCATTCCTACTCTGGTTCAGGATCAGCATGTTCTTCATGGTACATCGTCTGTAAATGTAGTTGCGTTACTCAGTGTGACAACCATGTTGTCACTTGTGAGATTCAGCCATGACATTGCTCTGTCGATATCATTTCATTTGCTCCACTTGGCTCCCATAGCAGAAACAGAATAAACTCTGCTGTGAGTTAAGATGCTGTGAATGATATATTTACATGTTGTTTAAAAAGTCTCACACATAAGTTACGAAAGAAATAATAAAAGCTTAGGCTTGCGTGAATTACATTCCTTGTTTTTTGCATGAATTTGTAAACCCAGTGTAAGTTAGAAGTGACACCCACAGCTGCTCTAATTCAAAAGTGTGGCGGCCTTCCAGTTGAAAGTGGTACAAAGTGGCCTGATTGGATGGATTTCAGTCTTTATACAGTGAGGGAAGCCAGACCACCAAGTCTAGCTGTGATGTGTTTCCTAGAATTATGCTGACCCTCCGGAAGGAAGAACTAAGTGTAGAAAAGATCTATATTTCAGATGTAACCGCTCAAATTATGTAATACTTTAGGTTTTATAACTTTCATTGAGTCTTTGTTAATCAGAAGTAGAGAGAACTGCTTTTCATTAGTCGGGTCATTTCAAGTACACTGATCTGTATTGACCTCTACTGGTGAGATGTGGACATTACAATATGTATGAAACCCGTTCTGCTTTCTCTATCAAGTCCCCTCAGACAGACACTGCAGAGCTCCTAAAAATAAATGTTGTAAATGATCATCGTGTATATATGCATTATTTATTTAGGAAGAAGATCTTTAAATACGTCTAACAGATGGGTTTAATTGAAGGTGTCTGTCTGCAGTAACAGAGTCTGAACATGTGGAAAGGATGTTTCCTCCTTTACACGTTCAGGAAAATCTGGCCACAGTTTTGGAAAGGTCACTGAAAAATTCAGTGTTGTGACTTTGTTGTGTCTAACGCCTTGAAAACACATCTGTTACGTTTACTGATGTGTGTCTGTGTGCAATATGATACTGGGTATTTTGTGTTGACTGCTGAGAATAGATAAATCTGCCTAGAATCTGGTTTCATTTAAATCAGAATATTTTAGCATAAAACGCCAGCTGTTCTAAAAAGTAAATACATTCCCAAAAATAATCGGTTGTGTCCAAAATCGCATCCTGTTCACTTGGTAGTGCGGTGTATATAGTCCACTATTTTCTGTCCAATCTGAGTGTGTTAATGCAGCGACTTTGTAGTGCTCTCTAAATATCCACAATGCAACATGAAAAGTGTTTATACTTTGTACTAACATTCCCACAATGCAGTGCAGATTATCACTGTGCAGTATATAAATAATGATCATGAGTAAGTGTCTGAATCTTAAGTCACTGCTCACTATTGAGGAAACCTTTGAGTGTCTATTGCTTAGGGAGTGGTGAATGAGTGGACATTGGGGTGGTTGCAGACACAGCCACTATCTCATTCTTAATGGTTACTACGGTTACCACTGATCGAGTGTACCTGTTCTGTCCTACAGGGGGCAGTGCTGAGCGGCTTAAACACCTCCTCACTGCACCTGTTCCATGTGACCTTTGACCTCTGACTGTGTTGACACACAGCAGATTGTGCCTTCTGTATCTGGATCAGAAACTGACAGGCTCAGATGGAAACAGCAGCTCCTCATGATGAGGATGTATAAGGATGAGCTGATTTCATTTCATTGCATTGTGGGTGTTTTATAGCCCAGAGGAAGATGCTGAAAATGATCAGTCATTTACTGAACATCCAGAGTCATGTTTGTTATATTAGAGATGGAAGCAACAATGATGGCTATTCACCAGGGCTGGTCTCGAGCATTGATCTCCCAATTTGATTCTATTTTGATTCACAAAGTCAATAATTAATTCATTTTGATTTGGTTCTTGATGATTCGGTTACATCAGATAAATACCAATAAATGTTAAACAAAGAGCTTCTCAGAATTTATCCTGGGGAGTTTCTTCTATATTCTACAAATGAGCAACGCTGTTTTTTCATTCAATATAAAATATATATAATATGATATAAAATACTTGTTGACTGGACTGTAAATACATTTCCCGGTTATAAGACCAAGGATTTATTTTTAATTTTATTTTGATTTTATTCCTTTTTTAGCAATGCAATATGACTAAAACATGACACACCAGTGTTTTTGCTTATGATACAAAACCTGCTCCAGGGCATCATCGTTATAATGATAATAAATGCTGTCACATACAGCGACACATGGACCGTCAGTAGCAGATGCCACCGCTAAGTACAGACATTCACTTTAATGATCACAGTGAGCGCAGACAGGACAGAAACTGAAAGACTGCTTCTAATTCATCTGCACTGTTTGTGCTGACGTCAGCCTGAGATCTGCGCACAGCCGTTAGCTAGCATTAGCTCTCTGGGAGAGACGGACTGAATAAAGTAGAATCCACACAGAGTCCACTCGACTTCCACGGCTTCACATCTCCTAGTTCATATGTCTTCAACAAACACAAACGGAGCTCAGATAAGTGTGAACAGTCATCCATGTTACTTTTTAACTTTAAATAACCTTTATGTTGTAATAACTCAGATTTCCACAAAGCAGCCAGTAACTTCTACATACACAAAACATTTAGTGCAGATTAACATGCAGCAGAGATTGATCTGGGAACTTTAAGATTTAATATTGGATCATTCAAATAAAGATTGCAGTTAATTGGAAAATCAATCCAGCCCTTCACTAAACACACACACACACACACACACACATCTTATCAGGACCCTCTTGTACACCAAACTTTAAAAAAACTTCCTCCCACCTTCATACACAGACGCCCTTTGCTTTCCTTGTGTAACTGGCCTGCTGCAACCCAGTTTACAGTTTTTGTTTCGCTAAGGGTCATAATCATAACGGAGGTGGTTTGTGTGCGTGGGAGATTTCTCTTTACTGTAGTCTCTCTCTCTCTCTCTCTCTCTCTCTCTCTCTCTCTCTCTCGCGCTCTCTCTCTCTCTCTCTCTCTCACACAAACACACACAGCATGAGATCAGCTGATTTGCCTGACGCTGCCATGGTGTGTTTCCTGCTCACTGATGAGAGGGATGTTTTGTGTTTCTGTAGAGACATGCAAATCAGACATCTGCAACCGCTACACATGGAAACGAACACACAATCCACATCCACATACAGTAGGTTTCAGATATTCAGGAAACACTGAGGCGATCCAAATGTTTGACCCCAGTGCTGAATCATGATGTGTGACTTGTCCAACTTCTCACTTTGGCTTCCAGTTGCTGCAGTGCAAATACAATATCACACCTTTACCTCAGTTATAATTGTGAATGAAAGACTGTGTTTTGTTATTTAGTTATTACTGTTTGTGGCCTCCACCCAGAGAGACCTACGCATTTGGTCTGGTCATTTTAAATAAGCAGGCAAGTGTCTAATTCATCATCATTAGAATTATAGAATATAGCTGACATCACAGAAATCAAATGTGGACTCTGAGACATATTTTGTCAGACAGATATTTTGACCTTGAACTAAAATGTAATCGTGACCAAAACAAACAACTTACTCTAACCTCCACCGATCTGTTGCCACAGTACAGTTGTAGTTCTGTTACGAATGTGTAAAAGAAAATATATCACATGAACCAGTTGTGAGAAAAGGTTAAAATTAGACAGGGGAGCTGCAGAAGCTGCAGAGTTGCCAGAGTAAGAGCAGGAGCAGAGATGATCAAAAGTCTTCATATAGAAATACAGTGTCACTGTAAGTTTCAGGTGATATCAGAGAAATCAAACAGTGTGGATTCATCATGAAAACTGTATTTCAATCTTAATAGCCATTTGTTTTACTTAGAGCAGCAGGCAGGAGCTTCCACTCCCTTCAGTAATTTATGTTGCTGCAATCTCAGCCAGGTTTTTGCATCATCTGTGCAACCATGCCATTACATCAACATTTCTGCAAATGTCCTACAAATTGAAGCTGACTTCTCACATACCTGACATATTTAATTCAGGACAAAAGTGATCAAGCTTCTGCACAGACAAATCACACTGGCTCACATTTACCTTCCTAAATAAAACTTACTGCACTTAAACTTTAGAAAATCATTTTCATTATCGCACCATTAGCTTATTTTACCAATTTAGTGTTTTGCTGCGCACCGTACATTCAGGTGCTCGTCAGGAGCCAGACGTGTGTGTCACACTGAACAAACATGTCGCACTAAGTTTCAAATTAACACGTGATTCCAGCCCAGACTTCCCCACTGACCCCAATGCATTATGTCAGTTGTGTCCTGAAAACCATAATTGTTTCCTGGTATAAATTCAGAATTGGGCGGGACCCACGTCTGCTTCCTCCTCAGTGAAATGACTGGAGGCTGATGGTTATTTAATGAACTGTTCTGTATTTGTTAATGAATGAGTCAAACTGTTAATTAACCCTAAAGAGTCACCGCTAATTAAGTGAACTGGATATAAACTTCTGACTGGTTCAGCTTCAGCCTCTTCCCTCTGTCTGCCCTTTGTGTGTGTGTGTGTGTGTGTGTGTGTGTCTGTGTCTGTGTGTCTGTGTCTGTGTGTCTAGTCTTGTGACTGCTCTGTAAAGTAGGTCTCCTTGTCCTCTCTGAGACTGTGAAGACACTTGAGTCTCTAAAGTTAACTGAGAATCAGTCACAATGCAGTTTTGAAGTCACTAAAATAGATGGAGCTAAAAGCTGTAACTTTACCTTCATCAGGACTTTCATCACTGTAATCACATAGTTGATATCTGTGACTAACAGTTATACTGTAAATAGTTTTGGTTGTTGACATCTTGCTTCTCCTCTGTGTGAACCAGCTTCGTCATTTTATTATGAGATTGTAATTATCTTAAAAAGACCTTGGGAATTATTAACTGGTCCTGTGTAAGACACCGTTACCGACAGTAATGTGAAGTTATCACTGCAGAGGTATTTTTCCCTGTACTTCCTCCACCGAGTATAAAATGGGACACTGCAGGGAAACGGAGCTGCTGGAAGCACTTTATCTAGGCTAAGTGCACGTGTGTTGTCTTACCTGCTGCTGCAGTGCTCGTCAAGGTGCACACACACAAGGCGGGGGGAGTATTTACAGTCCATTGGTCCTTCAGATGCTGAGCATTGGCCTGATTTAATAGATGTCCTTTTTTTAGTGAGGCGAGCCAGTCTGGTCCAAGTCTAGCCTGAGAACTGATAAACATGAGATAAGGAAATAAACACTGTACTTGAATAATAGTGGACAGTGGGCTTAATGTCCCCAGATGACATTTCTCAAGCTGAGATCAGCTTTTCCAAATATTTTTCTGATGATCGTCATGATTTGGGGAGTTGTCACGATGATAAAGCTGTTGTAATAAGCCAATAGCGAAGCTGCTTAAAGTTCTCGAGGAGATTATACCCTCAAAAAAAAAACACAATATAGTCAGACTAGCATTTGAAATTTACAGTCTGATTCCAGTGAAAAGCTTTACGTAAAGCATGTGAGCAAATAGGAACTAAATGAGTCACAACCTAATGTCCTTTCATTTACGACTATGCTCGGGGGCTGAGGGACTGTCGGCTAATAGGCAGCAGAATTCTCTACAGACTTCATGCTAGTGTTAGCGGCTTGACGATGTTGCTGTGGCTGACTCAAAAGCTATCAAGCTCCTTGTTCCTGCACTAAGTGAGACTGTGAACGCAACAGGGATGTAGATAAAGAACTGGGCAGAGTGTGTGCTTTGCTTTTTGAGTTTCATGCTCGCACTAGCTTTATTTCCAGAACATGCGTGTTGTAGCTTTAAACACAAACCCTTTCCCTCAAATTGCTCAAGTGACGCTCCTCAGATTAGACTCTAGCTGCACCTGGCAGCTCGTAGGGGTCCTCCATTACCTGCCCATGTGTTGAAGTGTCCTTGAGCAAGACACTGAACCTGATATCGCTCCTGACATCCAAGAGCTGCGAATCAGATCCCCTCCCAAAAATCCCTTTACTGGGGGAAAAAGTGAAAGAAAGTGATCAGGAAGAGGAGGGATTCTTCTAACGGGCAGACATGCAGTAAATGTTGAGTGTACAGAAGAGAGCACAAAGCATATTTACAGTACAGACAATTAAGAAGACAAATTTATAGATCAGAAACATATATTAAGAAAATGATCCAGAAGGATGTCAAGCAACTTCCGGGTGCTGCCCAGAGATAGGAGCTGAGACACTCAAGTGAGGTCCTCATGGTTGAGACCAACACTCACATCTAACTGTAGCTCTACCATTTTCCAGGGTCAGGGCAAACAAGCTGTGAAGACAACATTGACGTATTACTCCACCATGTTCACCAGTTATCAGAGTCTGCTGCGACTGAAAACAAAGCAATAAGAGCAATGAGAGGGAACCAAAACAGTAAAGATGTGGGCCAAGACAATTAGCTGCAAGACACTACAAAGCTAAACCCAGGGCCCAGGTGATAATTGTCTATGGGGTTTATCACTATCAGCAACCCCCGTCCACATTCAAGTAGTCATGTGATCCATTGTTAATATAATATTGACCACAGCTGCCTTTCAAAGAAAAGGTAATTAGGCTAAATTACATGAGTTGAAAAAAAAACCCATTTATGTAATGTTATTGTCCAACTTGCCACTGTTCTCCAACATGGCCATGACTCGCAGCAGCAAATCTTGTGCAAGCATTGCAGCTCTATCAGTAATGATCCTGCGATATTTGAATAGAGCTATTACGGGCCATTGACGTAACAGGGACCTGTGTTTGAAAGCCAACAAGCCATTACTTCAACACATAGACTGATGAAGTCGGCAACGTTACAAAGTTGATCTCTGAAGAGGACTTAAGACACACATTCCCTCTGTCACACCTCTCTCTCTCTCTCTCTCTCTCTCTCTCTCTCTCTCTCCCTCTCACACACACACACATATCAAACCACACACAGTGTTGGAACCTTGCTCTCCACAATGGGAAAGTAGCCCTCCACAATAATTAACACTGACTTCTGTTCTTGAGAACTGGAGTGTAGATGAGAGAGAGAGAGAGGGAGTGAGAGAGAGAGAGAGAGAGAGAGAGGGAGGGAAACTCAACAACTTGTATGTGTGTGTGTGTGTAGGCTCCTCCTCCCTCTCCTCCTCCTACCTCATTTGTTCTCTCTCCCTCTCTCTCTTTGTTGAATCTCAGCAGTATGGACTTGAAGGTCTCGCTGTACACATCAACAAGCCACTCGGCCAGTTAGTGAGCGAGTCAGACAGCTAGAGAGAGTTGTGTCTGAGTGTGTGTGCACGTGAGAGAGAGAGGAGTGCGAGTGTAGGATGTGTGTGTGAGCGAGGATGAAGCGAGGCCGGCGTTGCTGTGGATGGATCCTCGCTCGTTGCTGCTGCTGCTGCTACAATGGCACAGGTGGGACGAGATGTAGAGACACATGGACACTGTGTGTGTGTGTGAGAGAGAGAGAGAGCAAGGTGTATGAAAGCAGGTGTTTATGAATGTTATATTGTGTGTTGACATTTGTGTACACTGTCTGTGTGTCAGTGTTGCATGTTTTAAAAGTTAGGAAGTGTATAATTTGTGTGTGTGCTGAGGAATGAAACACAGAACAGGTTTCTAATGACCGGCAACATTCTTTACAAGAGATGTGTGCGTGTGTGTGTCTGAGAGAGAAAGTGACAGTGAATGACAAACCAAGAAAGAGAAAGAGAGAAATTCCTGTCGTTCTTGTAATTTTTCTTTTTCTGTTAATATTTCGTGTTGGTGCTTGTGGAAACTGATTTGAATTGAAAATTATTCATGAAACAGGAAGTTGTGTGTCACCCAGAGAGAGAGAGAGAAGGGAGAGAGAGGTAGATGGAAAGTGACAGAGACGCATAGAGAAGAGGACAGTTTCTTTCTTTGTCTCTATGATATTGAGCAATATGATTTCCTGCAGGCAGGCACTGCACAGGGCATGTGTGTATTTACATGTATATGTGTGTGTTTGGGTGTGTACTGTTGCAGGTTAAGACAGAACCTTTGGACCATCATCAAAGGATTTATGCTGACAGTCGTTATAGTAAACTTTTTTTTTTTTTTTTTTTTTTTTACATTTCCCCAATCACAGTGTGTCCCCACACGCAGACGCTCACAGTGAGTG
This sequence comes from Seriola lalandi dorsalis, assembly GCF_002814215.2. Taxonomy (NCBI): domain Eukaryota; kingdom Metazoa; phylum Chordata; class Actinopteri; order Carangiformes; family Carangidae; genus Seriola; species Seriola lalandi. The sequence goes on from NW_019525464.1 coordinate 958,043, forward strand.
TGTTTTCATTCAGAGCTGCAGACCGGTCCACGACCATTTGTCTGTCTGAGTTCTTCAGGCAAACAGAGAACCAGAGTCAAACCAGGTCCACACTTGGTGTTGTGCTTTGGCTGCGGGTCAGGTGCAGTGGGTCTGTTAGGTAAATTTAAACAGTTTCTTGCTATAGATAGGAAAGAAAAAGCGCATTCAGGTAACCTCAGATTTTACAGGCTTCATGTCAGATTTGACAATAACAACAAAACCTTTTTTCCAATTAGGTGAAGCAAAAAACTTGAGCACCATATTGAAACAAAGAAGGATAAAAAGTTGCGGCTGTGCAGAACCTTGTTAAAGTTTTAGGCTCAGGGCCCATTCACTTTGGGTCTATTCAGACTGGGACTGTAAAGTTTATGTGAGTACAGGTCTGTGGTTTGTTTGTTTTAACTGAGAGGCCCATTGTAGTTTAAAGAGACGTAGTTCTTTTCAGGGAGACTTTTCTCTCCAGAAAAATCACAGCATTGTTTGTTTGTTACGCTTCCCTGATGTTCAACCTTTTCCAGACAGGTGGATGACTTTCCTCTCCAGATTGGCAACAGAACTTTGTTGTGGGAAATAGTCTGACTCAAACACTGGAGACAAAACATTCATATAATTGGTTTTTTTGGAACAGTCATTTCAAAAGGCACAGGCAAACAACTTATTTTGTTGTTTACTGGAGAGGACTTGTGCAAGTGTACATTCCTGATATCGGTGTGTACTGTAGGCTTTAATCAGTCCAATGAATAACAAAGAAATTTGTAATGTAGATATTACCACTGCTAGCACTGCTAATACAATCCAATAAACGCCTTAATGAGGCCATTAATCTATAAAATGCAGTTCAAACCTTACAGATGTATTATTTGTCCCCATGAAGTAGCTATGTCTCCATCATGGAGGAACAGTGTGAATTGTTAGGTAGGTTAATGTATAAGGTGTTCCAGGTGTGCATGAGATTCTGATGCCAGCACACACACACAACCACATCCATGTGTTTTTTCTTGCCTCTGATGAGTCCGTACAAATCCTTAAATGCAATGGTTGGAATGAATTATTGTGCTTTTACTAAGGCCACTTGATAGAGTTTAAATGACAGGATTAATTTATTGCTCTTTGCCTGTATTTTTGGGAAAACTTAAAGACGACATTGAAATTCAGTTTTCAGGACAAAATATTGTGATTAATTTTGGCGAAGATCTGAATCCTTGAGGTTTGTGAAGATATCTGATTCTCTGGTAAAATTGAAGGCGCTTGGATTCAGGGAAGAGAGCTCACATTATATGTTACATGTACATACTGCCAACCAATCAATGTGCTGAAGTAAGCTGGATTTTTGAAATGGTTTTATTGTGTTGACCAGCACTCTGACATGACTCCAGTTTACACAGCATCAACAGTTATGGTATTTAGAGTTAGCTGTAGCCGTTAGCTGAAAACAACCTGAAGGCTGAGGCCAGCAGTCCTCCATGCACTGCAGCTTTAAGGGCTCATGTAAGGTGTGTATTTGCAGGTTAGCGTTCAGCTCTGGTTAGCTAAAGGTTAACTCAGCTCTGAGTGTGGACAGACAGTGGACTTTGGCCTCAGAGCCTCTCTGGAGTACAGACTGGCACATAGCTGAACTGGTCACACTGGTTTCAGTGATGCGTCTCAAGAGTTTCGGCTGGTTTCTATGCACCTGTTCGAACTCGCTTCCCATTAATACAAAGTGATCTAGTTCTGACTAGACAACTCCAAGCCCAGGTGAGGACACACCCAGGTGACTCAATGAGATTTTATCCCTTGGGTCACTTTCATTTGTTAGTGGGGTCACGTGATGGACAGTGGCAACATTTCCGGTTCTTACACTGCACCCCTGGTGAGTGTCACACACAGTCAAGCACATTTACTTTCACTGAACGTTGTGTAGGCTTGAGCACAGTAATACAGTATTTTATAGCACTGTGTAATCTACATATTACAATTTCTGATAAAGGAGACTAAACCCACGGAGTAATGTTTAATCTGATGATGAGTAATCGGTTTCTTCTCTGTATATCGAAGTGTAACGTGTCCCTGCTTCCAGTTCTGTACGTCCTATTTTCCTATTCCTCATTTTAATGTATGTAAAACACATTATATAAAAGTTAAATCGTTGTTGAATCCCTGGAGCTCAACTGGTTAGACTGGTTTCTGTGACGTGTCTACTGCAGCATGCCACAGCATGTATATGAACTGTACACTGGGCTGCATTCATCGTCTTTAGGAAGGGGCAAGCCGTTCGTTGTTGTTACTGTTATTGTTGATATTGCATGTTTTTCCAGACACACACACACACACACACACACACACACACACACACACACACACACACACACACACAGAGGCACTTCCTCACTCACTCGCACAGTGACTGAGTAATTGGGGGTGTAAAGTGATCCTTCATCCAGTCCATTACCCATTAAACCTGAAGATGGGCAGGAAACTACTCTGACCCTGAAGCATACACACACACACACACACACACACACACACACACACACACACACACACACAGTCTGCCAGCAGAGATAATGGACAGAGACACAGCATTAGCAAAGTCTTGGCTGCGTTGCTTCATCAGCTGTGATTCAGTGAGTTCAGTCTCATCTGATCTGCAGCTCTGTTTTATTTAGATGGAATACTTTAATACTTCTCTTTTAATTGGGATGTGTGCTCACTCTGAGGGGTGGAAGCATCAGCAACTGACTTGTTTGTCCCAACAACCAGACTTAATTTAAGTTTAAATTCCCTGTAAATAATATCTTTGAATGTGCCAGTTGTCTCTCTGTGTTGCAGTAAATTATTATCACTAACAAAAGCTTTAATACAGGTGTGTTGTACATGAAATAACAGGTGCAGACGGACTTAGTGACTGAATAGAAACAGGTAACCATGCATGGTATTCAACTTCTTCCTTAGATACAGAGATTGTCCTGATGTACACTGTGTAATGTGGAGTTTTTCTGCCTTTTCTTAGATACTAAATCTTCATTTTCATTTCCTCCAGGAATTGATTTAAAAACAATGTAGTCTTAATTCCTCAATTTGTTGCTCTAGATTTTCAATCGTCCTATTTGTAACATCTTTCAGTTCCAGTTAAGAGGCGTTTCCAATTGTATTTCCAGTTATTTCTCCCATGAAGAGGAGTGTTTTTCTAGCATGTAGTCACAAAGTACCTTTTTTCCGACCACAGTGACTACTATTAAGAGCTTTCGCTTTACCAAGCTGAGCAGCTTTTACAGAGACAACTCTCAGCAGAGTTGACTTTGTTGCCATGATGACATGTTTCATGAGTGAACTTTACTTACAGTGGTTTGTTGACAGAGAACAAGTCCCGGTTGGTGTCTGGAGTCAATTGAACATAATTAGAAAAACAAGCCAACATTTTATCAGTTGACATGTTAGAGTCAAACTGCGTGGATGTGTAGTGAGGAGGAACAGTCTGCGGGGACAGACGCTGTCTCCCAGCAGGTTCTTAGTGACAACAGACAGTATATTCTAGCTTCCTGGGCGTGTGACACACACTGTGCCAGGCAGACCAGCTACAGTACGGCCGGTGAGACAAAGTGGCATCTAAACAGGATGTGTAGAACAAGCGATGAGCACAGCATAACAAGCTCTGGTCTGATTCAGATACATTTGAAGCTAAATGGTTTTTAGACCTGAGGTGAGCTGACACACAGGAATGCTTCAGATTCACTCTCGCTGACTTTTCTCAGTGAGTTTTGTGATGGACTAAAGCTCAGTAGGTTAAAGGTTTCACCACTGTAATTTTTATGTTGTTGTTTTCCAAATGGATAGCCTTGATGTATTTTGTGACTATGACCCCTAGTTCTTTGGCAACAGGCATATTTTTTTTCACAGGGAGTATCGTGCAGTTTGGAAAGATGTCATGCTGGTGAATAGTACCGGTGGAGGCGGGGCATTTCTGCGAGATATGACTCGTTTGTCACACCTGTTCGCTGATTGATGCATGTTTCTGGTTATAACGTTCCAACTGAGAGGAGTGGAGGTGACTCGGTTATTGCTCAGTGGTGTTTTAAGAAAAGGGTGGACCTCCACAGCTGGTGTCAATTCTACCACCACTGTTACTGTTGCTATACAGTATAACACTGTTAATATAGAGTGAAACAAACAGAGTTTATAGAGACAAGAAAGATACTGAAATCTTCAGTCAGAGCAGAAACGTGTGTCTGTATGAATACATCAGAAAGTAATATCTTGGATCTTAAGTCAGCTTATCCAACTAGTTTTGGTCATAACCAAAACCAGTCACTTTGCACTTGAAACCTGTTCATTACCTCCCTCAGATGGAAAATGTTATCACATGATTTCAAGCCTTTGTGATGTACTGTCTTATCATCAGATTGGTACCATAGTCGTTTTCGTGTGGTTGTGCATGTTGTAAAATATGTAAATAGAGAGAGAGAGAGAGAGAGAGAGGTATGAGAGGAATGCCATCTTCCCAGATTACTGTCTCTTCCTGTCATTGACAAAAAATCATGATGCGAGGAGAGTGGGCGGGCAGAGGAGAAGACAACTACAATGTATTTTTCACACAGTCTGTTTACAAATACTACAATACTTGTTTTATTCTCTGGAAAGCAGGGAACAGCTGTAACATGTGTTTTTATGTTTTTGGATAAGAAGTAATGTCTTGGTCGAGAAGAGTTTCACGTTTAGCACAACAAGCAGAGTTAGATGCTGCCAGTGGCGCAGCGGGAGGTTTGAGTCCCTGCCTGGCTCAGTGGTCGAAGTCAGGTATTGAAAGAAGAGAGATGATCTGTGTGTGTGTGTGTGTGTGTGTGTGTGTGTGTGTGTGTGTGTGTGTGTGTGTGTGTGTGTGTGTGCCTCAGTTTCACTACTCTCTTGTCAATAGAGCCATTCATAGACAAAATGTGTGTGTGTAGTGTAATTACAGAATGAAACTGAGTGAGTGTGTGAGCGAGAAAGAAAGAGAGCAGAGACCCTGATCTGTTGCATTCAGACTTTGGTTCAGTGTCTACAGACTGGACGTTGTGTGTGTGTGTGTGTGTGTGTGTGTGTGTGTGTGTGTGTGATTAAAGATAGTGAGTGATGTGGATTTTAACAGTAGACAGTCTGTCTTTTCTGTCGGCCACAGAACAAAAGCGTCCTTGTTTGGTCTCACCTGACTTTGGCTGTCAGTGTGACACTGCAGTCCTCTGTTGTACACACACTATTCACTGTTACCCAGAGTACTAATGCTGCA
>NW_019525464.1:963328-963807 GCF_002814215.2 Seriola lalandi dorsalis
GTGTTTGTTTTGGTAGTTAAACAGGTGTTCCTGGCTGCCGTGGTGACCGCTCAGCTCCCGGCAGCTGACGGCGGCACACTGTGGTTCTGCAGCATCATTTTCCTCTGGAGGAGGAGAGGTTAAAGCTGTGACGTCTTATCACTCAGCTGTGTGTGAGCGTGTGCACTCAAGTCCTTAATGAGTTTCTGTGGTCAGCCAGCTGTCAAGGCCACTCAGTGACTTACACTGGCTCTGCTGCAAACACACACACACACACACACACACACACAGGTGAACAGGTGACCTATGACATGCTTCCCTCACTTAAGAACACATGACTGCGTTCGCTCAATAGCTCTTCACGGAGTAACCACTGAAACAGTGGGACAGAGTGACGACAGATGTGTGTGAGAGAGAGAGAGAGAGAGAGAGGGAGAAAAGCAGATGTGATTGGGAGATCAGCTGCTACAGTTATAGGTGAGCAGCTGTCGGTTAACTGT
>NW_019525464.1:963827-965571 GCF_002814215.2 Seriola lalandi dorsalis
TGACCACTGATTAAGTTAGACGTGGAAGTAAATGATGTCTATACATACTTAGTTTTTATTTTTTAATCAGAGCTTTGCCTTAAGCTTCGTGTTAGCCTGTCAACTTTTAATACCAAAAAGCCTGTTGTCCTTGACTCCATCGGCACACTTCATCAGTTGTCCATTATCTGTTCTGACTCTTGGCCATGTGCCTTCCAGAAACACAAACATAGATAAGTAATACTACCATCTAACTCAAAGGAAATACACAAGGATAAGAAACGTTTATACAGGCAACTGAATCAGTTCTTCGTTGGTTAATAAAGAAACCTGATTATTCAACAGACTGATTACAGCTCCAGTCTGTGCTGCCAACACTCAACAGAAATAGATCTCGTAGCTCTGAGAAGTCTCACAGTCAACACGGTCAGAAACCAGGATGGAGGCCTGTGTAATCCTGCTTCTCAGAAAAGTGCAGTAAATGGATCTCATTCATAAAATAGGCCAACCGTGAAGTACGTGAAGATTAGCCAAAGAGATGGTAAATACATTATGTAATTGAGGCAAATGACATCTTTTTAAATGTCTCAAAAAGGTTCTTCAGTTGTATGTTTTCTCATTTTAATTTCTTTACAGACTATACTGGACATTAACTGTAGTTTATCAGCTGACCTCCATCCCAACCTCACCTCTCAGTATCTAAACAGCCAGAGGAGTTCCTCTCTAAAAATGTCCCAGATTCATCTTAATACCATGTGAAAACTTAAAGAATGAGCCCTGTTTCAAAGACAGAGATATGTTTGTGTAGCCATGAGTATTGTCATATTGTAAGCTAAAAAAATAGACTTGGCTAAAACTTTTATCATGTGACGAGGCCAGGATTCTTTCATTATGTTTATGAAATAATGCCAATACTTTTCCTATCTAATCTTTAAGATCTAATCAAGAAAATGAAACACAAGTTTGTTTGTTTTGTTGATTAGAGAAGCATCTTTACCACTGGACAGCTAATGTAGGTGCTGAAATTCTCTCTTTAAAGTGTGCTGTAACAACCATTTAAAAATTATGACATTATCCGCATTTGTAAAAACACTAGAGGAGGATAGACTTTCGAAACAGAGCTGTGCTGCCAAGTAATAATTCAAATACAGCTTGACAATATAAAAAAGTCATATATCATCATCATTCATTCATGTTTTTTCTCCATGAATTAATGTCTTTTTCTGCTATTTTCTTTTTTAATAAGAAATGTGATATAATAATATAATGGATGTAAAGCATTGTCTTTTTAGGAAGCTCTTAACGCCTTTTGATCGCGGTCATATTCCTGACAGCAGGATATATTTTATTTGTATTACCACGTGTTACTGAACAGGCTTATTGGACACAGGCCCAGTGGTGCAAAAGGTCATGGGGCCCCATGCAGGGGCACAAAGAGATGCAATGCAACCACAAAGAGACAAGGAGCAATGGACTGGAGCATGAGGGTATGAGGGATATTTCGTTCTGTAAGTGATCAAAATTAAATGAAATGTGATATTTTTTCTCAACAGTGAATGTGGATAATTTGTTAACGCTGTTTGCCCAAAATTGCTGCTGTACACACAACAGAAAACAGATAGTTCTGGCTCTACATGTTTTTGTTACAGCACAACCTTAATGTAGACTTGTGTCTGTGACACTGAAGGTGTGTGGTGAGAACAGGAAGGCAGCTGTGCTTCGATGAACAGAGTAATCCTCGGCCACAAGCATCAGTGCGCTTTCA
>NW_019525464.1:965591-981350 GCF_002814215.2 Seriola lalandi dorsalis
TGTGTGTGTGTGTGTGTGTGTGTGTGTGTGTGTGTGTGTGTGTGTGTGTGTGTGTGTGTGTGCGCGCCTCAGTTTCACTACTCTCTTGTCAATAGAGCCATTCATAGACAAAATGTGTGTGTGTAGTGTAATTACAGAATGAAACTGAGTGAGTGTGTGAGCGAGAAAGAAAGAGAGCAGAGACCCTGATCTGTTGCATTCAGACTTTGGTTCAGTGTCTACAGACTGGACGTTGTGTGTGTGTGTGTGTGTGTGATTAAAGATAGTGAGTGATGTGGATTTTAACAGTAGACAGTCTGTCTTTTCTGTCGGCCACAGAACAAAAGCGTCCTTGTTTGGTCTCACCTGACTTTGGCTGTCAGTGTGACACTGCAGTCCTCTGTTGTACACACACTATTCACTGTTACCCAGAGTACTAATGCTGCATTACTCACTCCTATTACTAACTATTAACATTAACAAGAACATAACATCAACAACAGCGTGGGATTCCAGTTGATGATGAAGTTTGATTTCTCTCTGTAATAAGGAACTTCTGACCTTTTCTGCCCCATATAGTAACAAGAGTTGAGTGTAGTGACTGTTTAAAATGTTTTGTGTAACAGGGCTGACTATAGCATCGGAAACTTTTAGTGTGGGTGTGGGTGTGTTGCTGCTGGGAACAGACACATGATGAAATGCAAACCAGTTTGATGACTTAAATTCCATATCAGATCAATAGCAACATGAACTTATGGTGTTGATTACAAACCAAAAATAGATCGGGATAGTCTTAGTGTTTTATCCTGTGTGAAGTGACACTGATGTGGTATCTGCAACACCTGAACTCATCCCGCTAGAAAAACTGGCAAGTCTGAATTTTTGGCAGCTGTTGTTCCCTCCGTCCTGACTCTCGCCATCCCTCCTTATCATGAGTGAAACTATGAAACTGTGGAATGTGCTTTCTGGCCACAAAGACACATCGTGAGCTGATAGTATAGTTTGGCTGATGACTAGTGATGATAACATTTGGTGGAATATGTTGTTTCTACTTTACCAATAATCATTTACAGCAGCGTGCTGAATTTTAAATGTTATATTTATTTCAACTCTTCTGAAAGTCACTTCGAAATGTTTGCTAGAGATACTTCCATCACATTGAACATGACAGCTACTGTTTTTTGTTTTTAGCCTGCACTAAAAAAGTGTATTAGTGCAAAACAGTAACAGTAATTTGACAAAAAATGAATGAAACAGTGGCTGAGTCTGTCCTGACACTGACTAAGAGTGATGAAGTACTCACCTGATGATAAGTGAAGCAACCCCACCCACTGAGGAGGGCTGCACGCTGCGGTTAGAAAGACCTGTGTGTGGGGAATCTCATTGTTTGTTTTTTTGTCGTGCTGCTGTTTCCGAGGTCAAGAATGAACCTTGAAGCTCGGTGTTTGTTTTGGTAGTTAAACAGGTGTTCCTGGCTGCCGTGGTGACCGCTCAGCTCCCGGCAGCTGACGGCGGCACACTGTGGTTCTGCAGCATCATTTTCCTCTGGAGGAGGAGAGGTTAAAGCTGTGACGTCTTATCACTCAGCTGTGTGTGAGCGTGTGCACTCAAGTCCTTAATGAGTTTCTGTGGTCAGCCAGCTGTCAAGGCCACTCAGTGACTTACACTGGCTCTGCAGCAAACACACACACACACACAGGTGAACAGGTGACCTATGACATGCTTCCCTCACTTAAGAACACATGACTGCGTTCGCTCAATAGCTCTTCACGGAGTAACCACTGAAACAGTGGGACAGAGTGACGACAGATGTGTGTGAGAGAGAGAGAGAGAGAGGGAGAGGGAGAAAAGCAGATGTGATTGGGAGATCAGCTGCTACAGTTATAGGTGAGCAGCTGTCGGTTAACTGTGTTGTGGAATGAGTTAATAGAGCTTTCTTGTGGTCTCTGTCTCATACAAACACACAAACACGATCGATTAATGTCCAAACCAAGTGTAAAGCAAAAAGGGAAATGAGTGATACTGGGTGCAGATCCACCTGACGTCCGGACAGAGGGTGACCTGGTCCAGGTCGGCAGTATTCCACACACCGTGGTGGAAATGGAAATAAATGGAGGTGGTGCCGGTCGTGGCAGTAGTGTGCTCTTCACAGGATTAGCTGATCAGTTCAAGTGCAAACTATTTGATATTAAGCTTTGTTGAGAAACTGCCAAGTCGCATGCAGTTAAAGGCTTTCTCCAACTTTCATCTTATCACCAGCAGCCGTTCAGTTTTTATTTTTTATTTACACTGTGTCAAATTAACAAAAGCAGGCATTCCTGAAAAACAATAAGGTTGTGGAGACCATGTGACTGACTGAAACAGCTCATGTTTCCAATAGCAGGTTTTTTTTGGAGTGTTGTCCAATGAGTTGTTTTGGGAAAAAAAGTTAAAATTAGATCAGAACCCTAGTTAGCTTACATGACAGGGTAGAACCTGTCAGTAGCGCTCCTGATCACCCTACGTCAGGGGGCCACTCCACGCTGTTTAACTCCCGTTACGTTTACATTCAAATAACTGTACAAACACATACTGGAGGAATGCCTGCACTCCTCCAAAGTCATTCGGAGAAGGAAAAGAACAACAAAACTTTAAAGACTGAAATACAAGAGATAAAGATGAACAAAAATAGAAGTGCCATTATATATGATGCAGTTTACTGTATATTAGTGTGTGTGTGTGTGTGTGTGTGTGTGGATTTACTCAAGTGTGCACATGCGCTGGCTCTGTAAGGATTCACCAGCAGGTCTATTGCAGTGGATTCAAATGGTCTACTGTTGTTTTTCTATGGCACCAGGAGTAATTTGCATTATCTGAACTGTATTGCATGCAAGTTGAGAAGATAGGCAATAGTACTATGCCCCACTCCACCTCCGTGTTTTGTCCAGTTTGTGTATCATGACTCTGTGTCTCATGAGAGGAGAAGGAGAAACAGAGGCATGTCAGTAGCTCTGGGTGACCTTGGTTTCTGTTCTGACCAGAGTTTAATCTCTGCCACACTGCTGACACAGTCAGATAACAACCACCATTAATACAGACTCATTACCCCCCTCAATGCTGCACAATGTGAACGGAAGGGTTGTGGGTTGTGGGAGTCAGGAGACCTCAGGAGAAGGTCACAGTCAGCCAGAAATATCAGAAAAATATTCTATTTGGACAATAGGGTTTGAATTTAGTAATATTTTTTAATAAATGTGATAACAATACCACCTTTTCATTCCGTAAATGAAAATGTTGTACAGTTAATATGAAATGAAGTTCAGATAAATGTTTATAGAAGGTCAGAAGCTAACATCCTCTCTCTCACACACACACACACACACACACACACACACACACACACACACAAACTGGTCTTTCTGCCCATTGTTGGTGCTGCTGACCTTGGACCTGCTCTGGCTTGTAATACTGGGAAGTGAAAGTGATTTTAATGTTGGTTGTGTAGGAAACATTATCACAGCAATAAAAAATATCACATGTTTCTTGGTGTCTGCAGTTCAGCAACATATGTTTGTGTACAAGTAGTACACTTTCAAATAGAAAGCAGATCGGAGGAGGAGGAGGAGGAGGAAGAGAAAGAAGAAGAGGGGTATGAACAGGACGAGAAATTAAGCAGAACTCCTCAGGAGATCCCGTTGACCCTTAACCTTTCATTTCCTGTGTGAAACACACATACATCCAACCCCACTTTAGCTGCAGCCCATAGCCCCCAGCCGTGTGTGAGTGCAGCTGATCCACCACACTCCTGACACATGACTGCTGTTTCTCTCTCCCACACACACACACACACACACACACACACACACACACACACACACACACACACACACACACAGAGTTGTGTCTGGTTGTGTCAGGCTTTGCAGCAGAAATGAAACAACACTATTGCTCTCTCTGTCTCTAAACTGTGCAGATTGACACCAGGCCAAACTTTTCCGATCGGTTCAAACTATTGGCTGATATCACACTCTGTAATTCTCAATATGTGATATAATCTCAGTCAGTATTTCACATGTGTGTGATAACATATATTTCCTGCTTCCTGGTGATCTTTAAACACGGTCAAAAGCTTCGCCATCACAGAAGCTGTTGAATGAACAATCATTTTGTCATAAGTTTTATATTTCTTCATATTATTTACATGTAACTCAGAGCTGCTAACAAACTACAGCAGAGAAAGGAGGTATTTATCTTCAACATGGCTACATGTGTTTGACTTGACACTGTTATTAGATGAGGCGTGTGTGACATGAGAGCAGCTGCTGAGCAGATTTTATTTTTCATTAATAGACTCATCTGGATCTCACAGAGCTGTTGTCACTTTCCAAGACATGACGCTGTTGTGCCTGAACATGATTAATAGAAACACATGTGTCTGAAAAACCTGGAGTGACATTACAGATATCTGCAGCTTGTTTACAACTAGTCTAAACAGGATCAGAAGATACAGTACCTCTAGTGACTGTACGTTTAGATGAGCTTCAGTGCTAATTTAACAATCGCAAGACTGGTGCTACTAGCATTCAACTGCATGGAGCCCTTTTCCTACCGTTTAATTTTTACTACTTGAAATCTGACCCCTAGATACCTCTATTTAAATAATGACTAGCTGATATTCATAATCAAGATATAAGCAGTTATAGTTATAATTACAGTCAATGATTCCTCACAATCGAACCTCATGTATCTTTGAATAAAATTATTATTAAGACTTAAGTTTCTGCTGGTAATGTGGTTTTGATGAATGCCTGCTGGAACTGGAGATAAGACTGTCAGCAGTTGTTGTAACCACTGGTTGAGGGTTTCACAGCCGAACTCGAGCAAAGATCAAGCTGATTTATAAAAAAAATTAAAAAAAATTTTAAAAAAGCATTGCTGCTGATTTATTGATTTTATCGAAAGAGCGAACAGGGTGAAACATTAATAGGCTGCAGTAATGCGATTAATGATTGAACATTTTGGAGTTTATAAATTTAATGTTCCTGTCAGCTGATATAACGTGACTGTAAATGTCAAACACCAAGTACAAAGAGACCAGCGTCTGTTTGAGTAACAACAAAGCAACAAGTGGAGCAAGGCGGCGAAATGTGAAGGAGCCAGACGAGAACATTTCACAAGTTTGTCTATTTATCTGCCAAACACCATGAAGAACTTTGTGGAGAGATCTGAACGTTTGGAAAACAAAACAAGGGAGCTTTAATGGAAGTGTAGTTAGAGGAGAAAGTGGTAAAATACACTACAGATACAGTCTGTTGTATTATTACCATTTAATCATAGATTTGAATCCAGAATTCATCTAGTGAGTCTGTTTTTGTTTGACTTGTAGACTGTGGCAAAACAACAAAGAAGAAAGAAAGTTGTTTCTAACTGTATTAAATGTTTGATGAAATGTGAACTAACGCCAGACCAAATTGTAACTGCTACCAAAGGCTGATTATATCTTATTAAAATGTAAACTTTGTGTGCTTGCTTTCAGAAAACTATCCTGTCAGCGGCTCTGACGGGAAGACCGAGTCAGTGGCGAACCTTCAGCCGCAGCCATCTCTCAGCTCGCTGCAGTCCAGCTCTCCTGGTCCCAAACGCTCCGGAAACACTCTGAGAAAATGGCTGACCAGTCCGGTCCGCCGCCTCAGCCACGGCAGCTCCATCAAGAAACTCCCTAATAACAAACAGAAGAAGACTGGTGAGACAGGCAGAAATAAACGGGTCAACAACAAACAGAACCGCAGTAATAACATGTTACTGACAAGTTAGAGCCGTTCTGAGACCACGAGCCGAGCTCCATCCACGTAAATCTGAAGGCAACTCATATTGGCAAAAGTGGAATAATGAGACTTTACAGAGCCAAAAGACAACTCTACCACAAGCTGCCACATTCAAATACTATAAATTCTTCCTTTTTTCCATTTAGCCACTAGTTTCAGTTCATTTTCATATGTTGTGGAAAAACAAGTTCATAACGCTGTTGAAAGGAGGGACCTTTAAAGGTTTCTGCTCGACAGCATTACACTCATGTTTCAAACATTTTCTGTTGATAAAGAATCAACCTGTGAACGTTATTTATATCAGAAAGGATCAGATCAATTTGTTTTTGTTGCATTGAAAATGAGGCTAATTGGCTCTGAAATGTCAAATGTCAGAGGATTCTTGAACACTATAGAAGCTCCTGCTGACAGCTGCATCAGCACGTGTAAATAACACAACTTTGATGCAAAAATATCCATTTCAAGTCTCTGCAAGACTTACTATGTCATTTGTGGTTCATGAGCTAAATGTTAAAATTGATCAGTGTGATTCTTCTGTCATTCCAGCAACATAAGGAAACATAAGGGCATTTCTAACTCACCCATATCTCAGCACATCCTCGAATCCAATAATGCCTGAGATTCCACAGTGTGTTTACATCTATGTGATTGATTGAGTAATGAACCGTTTAACCGACTGGTTGACTGACTGATTGACAGGCCCAGGAACCGGAAGAGAGGAAAACAGAAAGAGTATTGACCTGGGGCAGCCTGACATCGCCCTGCAGGATGACATCATCGATGAGGTAAACAGCTGTTACGTGGTCATGGCTTTTTGATGAATGGACAAAAGCATTTACATTAAATAAGTAAAACTCAGTCCAGGGTTGTGCCTAATTTTATCTGGTTGAGTTTTTTGATCATTTCTTGCAGGAGAATATTTTAGGAAATGCGCCTTGCCATCTAACCCATATTGATTTTTTTCATCTTAGCAGAAAAACTGAGAGCTGCCAGCACCTACCTCTTTCTAAAAGAAAAACAATTCACCTTCCAACTCTAAAGCTGTACGAGTTCCTCTGACAGGAAGTTGTTATTTTCCTCCTTTCTGTTTTATAGCTCTTTAATAGATTCAATCTTTGCCACATTTAACCTCCTAGGACCTGGCGTCCACATATGTGGACCTCACATTTTGGGTTCTCTAGACCACAATACTAACTTTTTCTCAACAAGGGCCTGGTGACCACATGAGGATATTATACTGCCACTCAGTAATCGAAATTTAAAACTAATGTCCTCATATGTGGACATCATTTTTCTCAGGTCCCTATCAGCCTAAATAGCAAAGAGAAATTAAAAATGCACGCCATGCAAGAGTTCGGGTCTTAGGAGGTTAAACAAACATCCCAGCACTAAAGTGCAAAACACAGAATTAGAATTGGAACTTATATGACTTGATTTCAAATTGATAGACAGGTCTTTTAATACAATTACTAACACAAAGGTTTGTTTATATCAGTAATGTTTGAAGGCACAACAGGGAACAAACCTATATGGCCAATTGCTCACATGCTGATCTTATATCTGTTTTGTAGGTTTTAGTGTCACTCCCTGTTATATGGTGCAGAGTGAAGTTTAAAGGTTATTGATCTGCTCAGTGGGATATAGTTGTAAATTAACGCTATCTACATTTAAGTGACAATAAACAGATGAAGTTCCTCTTTCCTTGAATAAAGGTTTCTGACTCACTGACACACAAATGTGATGACACAAACACACTCACACACACAAACATTAAACCTTTGGTCACTGACTTCCAGGAATAGTTGTTGTACTACTCATTCCCATTGTCATGTCAAAACTTTTGTGGCTTTCCACATTATGTGTTTTATTCTGGAACGAGGAACTAACTCGTCAAAGCTTGACCAGAAACAAGATGAGTTATTTATCTCTGGTTTCTCACCACTTCACCAAAACTATAGATAATGAAGCATGACGACACACTGTTGTTTATTTCACATCAAGTTTCCGACAGCAGTTGCCACATTTTCTTTTTTGTTTTTTTGTAAACTGGATGAGTTTGTCAACTCAGATGTATGAAGGGTGTAAAGATGAATGAATGAATTGGCTGATCATTTCTGATTAATGAGTGTGATCAATACAGTGGTACATGATATGGATAGTTTGCTAAAAAAGCTGCATTCTGTCTCTTCCCTCCACAGAGAGTCATCAGTAAGGACGGGAACCTCCTCTCTAAGACGTCCTCCGGGATGCAGAGCGGCGGGGAGGAGGAGCAGGACGAGGAGGCCCACACTCCTCTGCCCCCGCCCATGGAGATCATCAAGGACCCCTCAGCTCAGGATGACAAGGTGAGGGGGGGGGTTCACTGTTGGTTAGGGTCTGGCTGAAATTGATTCTCAGTGGAAGTCCTTAATAAACTTTGAAGCTCTACTGTATCTTTAAATAGCTTTTATTTATTTCTTCAGCTTCTTTCTGTTTTCATTAACATCTGTCAAACCTTCTTCTTCACTGTGCTTCATCATGATAAACTGTAATTTCAAATTCCGGTATAAATCCTGCAGCACGTCCATCTGCTGATTTCCTCTGCAAACTCACAGCTTTTCTCTCTTTCACTGCCGTTTGTTCCTTCGATTTTCTTGCCATTACTCCTTTACCTTCTTCTTCATCTTCCTGTCTTCCAACCTTTACTTCCAATGCCTCTAACATGCTATGGCTTCCTCTCCTCTCCTCCTCCTCCTCCTCCTCTCTCAGTCTTCATCCTTGCTAACGTCTCTGCAGTCGTCCTCTGAGGTGCCCAGCGCCGCAGAGCTGGTTAGCGCCATAGAAAAACTGGTTAAAACCAAGATGGTGAGTGCGTATGATTATGTGCATGTTTGGGACGTACGCATGTGCCGTATGACGAACTGATTTTCTTTTTTGGACACAAACCAAAAACACATGATGTGCAGACCAGTCGTTCAAATGAGGCATTATGGGCCTAAAGCCTGAAGTCTCCGTGAAGCTTACACATCATGTGTGAATCGTTTTGTGCTCATTCCACCAAATTAAAACAACAGTGAATATTAGTAGTGTCGGCAGTCGTGCATGTAGAGTGCATCAGTTTGTCTGTAGTGTCCATATGTTCAGTAGTTTGCATAGTTAGCCTGATTGTGCTTTGTACTTAAATATGTTTTGTGTTCATATTCATGCGTGTGGTGTAATGTCATGTGAGCAGTGTGAACAAAGGCGACGCAAGTGACATTCTCCATTAATTGCAGAGAAAAAAAGGCAAAGTATATGCATTTAACTCTACCTGCCCTATCTCACCTGCTTCTCCAGATGTGCTCACTTATTCTTCCAAAATGTCAGTGTTTCTCATTTTGAACGCAACTTGTTTGTAACGTACATATTTGTGCACAGGATACTGTTTACTGTCATCTGTTGTGGTGTGTAAATGTGTCATCTGTCTGTTTGTGTTTACACATGTTTAGCAAATGTTTACGATGTGTAGTAACTTCAGTTCCAGCTCGTTTGTGTGTGAAGCATTTGAGCGGATCTACTGTCTAATGAAACGGGGCCATGATACAGAACAAAACCTGCACGCTCCCTCAGTGTCCTGTGTTTGTTGCCGTGTCTTTGCTGCGGAGTTTAAACACACACTGGAATATTTTCACGTCAGCACATTTGTGTGAAGTTTGGTGGATAGATCACCGTCTGCTCTAGAATCAGTTGAATATGCAGTTTTCAATTTCCACTCTTCCACGATTTGCAGTTAGACAACGCAGAGTTACTGTGCAGTCAACACAGGGCAGCAGGCATCAGCTTATTTATACCACAGCCAATTCCCACTTGTTCCTTATGGCTGAACACCAAGCTCCTGCTGCCCTCTGCTGTCATAAAGTCTTCTCATTATTCTGATGGTGGTGGCTTTGTTTTACATGCAGGTTTTGCTTATTGAGCGTCTCAAGATACAGGGTACAGCCTGTTGACCATATTGTAAAGTAGTCTTAGATAAATCTACGATTCTGCTTTATATGAATAAAACTTAGAATTTAAGTTATGTATAAAATAATTGTAAAAAAGGAAAAAGATTTAACCGACACTGATCCTCTCCTCTCCTCAGACTCTGGAACCAGGAGCGTACCCCGGGTTCTCCTCTCTCTCTCCGCCAGAACAAACCACTCCGGTCCAGCCACGAAACCCTGAGCTGGAGCAGAGAGCCAAGGCTATGAGAGGACGGATGTGAGTGCTGCAGTGAATCATCTCCACTGCTACAACGTCTACTAATTCAAATACTAGTTCTTCTACTCTACTCTCTACTTTACTTTTACTGCCACAACCATCAGGTCTTATTATATACATCCCTCCGTGCTGCAGCAGGAGAAGAGGCTGACAGTAATAACATTTCATCAGCTGATGTGAGGTGATGTGTTTGTTCTGCTCAGGTTCGTTCTGAACGAGCTGATTCAGACAGAGAAGGACTACGTCAAAGACCTGGGAATCGTGGTGGAGGTGAGACACTCGCTGCTGAGGCAGTGCACCTCTCTGTGCTGCGTTATTATTCATTCTGCACAGTCAATACTGTCCCCGAAAGTAATCGTTCTCTATCAGCATCTTCAACTGTAACTGAGAAGTGAGCAGAACGTCCTCAAACCGCTGACCTTTTGTGACCCCGCAGGGTTTCATGAAGAGAATCGAGGAGAAGGGCGTCCCCGATGACATGAAAGGAAAAGACAAAATCGTCTTCGGGAACATCCACCAGATCTTCGACTGGCACAGAGAGTAAGTTCAACAGTGGTGTCAGATGGAGCCTGAGAGCGGCCTTCAGTTTTTAGTGTTTGTGCTCCCTGGTAACATCCCTCCTCTGTGTCCGTCAGCTTCTTTGTAGGAGAGCTGGAGAAATGTCTGGAAGACAATGAACACCTTCCTGAGCTCTTCATCAAACACGTGAGTGCAGCACCGTGTGATCATTATAAAGACTTTTTACAATATATTTGATATGGAAAAAACCTACTCTCCCTGTGATCTGCTGTCTGAAAACAACTGGTGTGTATATGTATGTTACAGGAGAGAAGACTTCACATGTATGTGGTTTATTGTCAGAATAAGCCTAAGTCAGAGTTCATCGTAGCAGAATATGACACATATTTTGATGTAAGTGATGTTTTGGTTCTTCATGATAATTTTTTTCGTAGCTGTGTTCTGTGTTTTAATTTTCATCAGCTGCCAGCTCTTTAATTATATGAACTTATAGTCACTGTAGCACTGTTGTTGCATTGATGGAGGATTTCAGAGTTTCTTTGTGTTATATTCTCTGCTGTGTTTGAAGTAAAACAAATGGATGACACAGAAGCATCATGATGCTACTGGTGTTTGTCTTCCAGGGAATCCAGGCAGACATCCAGTCCAGGCTGACCATCAGTGACTTCCTCATCAAACCAATCCAGAGAATCACCAAATACCAGCTGCTACTGAAGGTAGCACACAACACACACACAAATGACCTTATTGAATTACAAAAGAGACATGATGTCAGTATGAGTTTGCAGAAAGATTTTGAATTAAAGCAAAAGAAAACTCTTTTCACTCGACACATTATGTGCAAAAATGATAACTCTCATTTACCATCCAATGAAACGTCTTGTTACTTAAAAATATTAAATTATGTGGATCTCATGCAACTTTAACCTGATTTGAACTCGCTCAGATTTACCAGCACTGATGCAACTCAGACATTTCCAGCAATCTCAGAAAGGGACACTTAAGTTAAAATAATACTGACAACTAATTTGAGGGAACTGACTGAACTCAAACTGAGATCTTAAGTCTCCAATTTGATTATTTGTAGGATCCACAAGAAGCTATGCTGTGAATATATCTTACAGAAAGATTACTGTGTGTGTGGAGAGAAAGAGTGTGCATCTTAGATGTTAAAGTTGTGGTCGTGATTTTCCTCAGGACTTCCTGAAGTACAGCTCCAAGGCAGGAATGGACTGTGAACAAATTGAGGTAAAAACACAACTTATTTAAAAAGTTTAGAGAGACAGCTGAAGTGAACACGTAACAGATGATTTAAATCTCTCTCGTTTACAGAAAGCGGTAGATTTGATGTCTCAGGTTCCCAAACTGTGTAATGACATGATGAATCTGGGTCGGCTGCAGGGATACGAGGTATGTTCACTTCCTGTGCTGCTGGTCGATGGCAGGTTTACACACAGCGCAGTGACAAGACAGTCCCCTTCTTTATTATGATAATGACCAATGAGCACTAAATGAATTTGAGTGGTAATCATTCTGCAGCCTAGGTTTAGCTCCAGAGTTATCATGGCAGGCCTGAATGAGGTGTTGACCATCCGCACTCCTCCTCAGGGTAAACTGACCAGTCAGGGCAAACTGCTGCAGCAGGAAACCTTCTTTGTGACGGAGCAGGACGCCGGCGTCCTGTCGCGCTCCAAAGAACGACGGGTTTTCCTATTTGAGCAGATCGTCATCTTCAGTGAGCTGCTCAGGAAAGGATCGTCCACGCCCGGATACCAGTTCAAGAAGAGCATCAAGGTGAGCAGAGGATGATGGGGTTTATATTCTGCAGGTCCAGAGACGCACATTTTTAATTATTTGATTGATCCATGATGAATAATTGATAGTTGCTCAGCTTAACTTCTTAAAACTGCCAGACAAAAAGCTTTTCCTGAAACAAGTTGTCAAATCAAAACACAGACTCAAATACCTCAGAGAGAGAACAGAGAAATATGTGTTGATCCCTGTTCAATTGACAAGAAAAGGCTGAGAGAACGTATCATCCTTCTCCACCGTCCTGCTGGTTTTCAGAACCAAAACCTTCTGAAGAACTCACTCAGAGGATTCACAAGAGTCTGTGTACATGAAGGCAACGATGGCAAATGTTTAGGAAAGTTATTTACTTCCTCTGTTTTATAACCTTGTGACCTTAAGATGTTTACTGACACCATTTCAATAAAAGTGTGTGACCGGCTGCTGGAGATTTTAGTGTCAACACAGTTTTATAGTTTATAAATCTATAAACTACGATCACAACAAAAAGCTGCTCCTGTCCTCCTCAGGTGTCCTACTTGGGTCTGGAGGACAGTGTGGATAACGATCCCTGTAAGTTCGTCCTGTCGTGCCGCGGCTCGTCGGAGCGTTTCACCCTGCAGGCCGCCAACGTCGACATCAAGCAGATCTGGGTCCGACACATCCAGGAAGTTCTGGACGCTCAGAGCAACTTCCTGTCCGGTGAGAAAACACAAGCAGAATATTTTCCTCTGATAATGATATTCCCCTCAGCTCAACCACACACTGTCTCTGCTCTGCAGCGCCCCTCTATTCTGAATCTCCATATTTGGTGAAAAGAATCACCAGCAACACTTGGCTTCGCATTCTGCTATTTTAAGACGACTATGAGAGAATTAGATTTTAAACATGAAAGATGCTGTTGATCATTTCTACTGACATTATTCCACATATTTCACAGGATCGTATGTTTCAGCTGTTTAAACTTCAGAAACCAGATAAGAAGTGAGACCTAAGAAGTGGCTGCTAAAATGAGTTCACTTCAAGACTGAATTGCATATAATCATAATGTAACTTCAAATACGGTAAAAAAAAAAAAAAAAGTTCACTGTGACCTATTTTGAGCAACTGCATTTTCATAGTGCTGAACTAAATAATGGCTGCTATGAAGACGGCACCAGCAGGAAACAGGTCAGCAGTAATATAAGGTGTGTGTATAACAGCCTAAAACGCTGCTGTTTTTAATGTACTTTAACTAGAAGACAACAAACAGGATCCAAAACATGTCCAGAGAAGGAAAAACAACAAACATGTGGAGAATCAGCAAACCTGAAATGACACCACAAAAGAGGAATATGAATTTTCCATGTGTGTGTGGTTGCAGCTCTCCAGTCTCCTATCGAGTACCAGAAGGAGAAGGGCGGAGGAGGCAGCAGCTCGTCACTGACCAGAAACCGCTCATCCTCTGGGAACCGGCCCGCCACGTCCTCCCACAGCCGGCCGTCCTCTGCGGTCGGGCTCGGTGACAAGGAGGCGGACAGAGGGAGGAGCCAGATGAAAGTGTCTACCTCCAACGGTGGTTCGTCATGTTTCGACTCCAGGGTGAGTTCCCGCACACGTGATAGGTGGAGAACTGGCTTGTTGGCTCATACTTCATACACTTCCATTTGTTCAAGTTGCTGGTTTTGAGTCGTACAGCTCCTTGTCATTGTTGCTCTGGTATTGTCCCGTCCTCTCACTGTAGACTGCAGCAGACAGTCAGAGAACGAGGGCATGAAGCACACTTCTCCTCTTTGTTCTGTCTGGGAGTTTGTTGCCCGTCCCTAAAAGCCAAGGTTAAAATCTGGGCTACTGCAGGTGTAGCATCACTGTTTGGGTTTTTATATATATATATATGTGTACATACCAAACTGCTCTCTCTCTCTCTCTCTCTCTCTCTCTCTGCCCTACTTTGACTGAACCCCTCTTGCTGTCTGCAGGAGACTGGACAGCTCGGCTCTCTTTGTAATTTACAGCCTGCCGTCAGTCTTGACCTTGACCCTCACTGTTGGAGAAATGTTTCTAAGAACAAGACTGACTTTCTCTGCTCCTCATGCTTTAAGGCTGTGCAGTATGAAAACTGTCTCACTTACTCCTGGTGGCTTTTCTACCCCTAGAAAACTAAAAAAACTTTTGTTTTTATTTGCTGTGGATGAGGTGATGTGACAGGAAAGCGATGTTACTGATGAATGACATTTTAAAATCCCACCGTCTTGAGGTTTGTCTGCTTGTTACCGACCTGCCTGTCGGAGTGAAGTCACACCACTCAGTAACTGTCTGTCACTAGTAGTGGAGGTGAACACCCAGCCAGGAGATCAGACTGAATCCAGTTGGATTTTTCTGTGTGACAGTCGTGCACATGCTGTTTTCTGTTTGGGATCGGGTTATTTTGTAGTGAGACACATGTCTCACATGGACATGGACAAAACTGTTTATTTTAAGTTGCTCATTAAGGTTTGGCATGTTGATCAAAGAATTATACAGATGGAAGTTCTTTAATTTACTACAACTTGTGCAGCTGCAACTATTAAATTATTTTACTATTAAAACTTGTCGACTTTTTGCAGATGACAGATGACGTCCTGATTCTTACTCCTGACTGCAAAGCTCTGATTAGTTCAGATGTTTATCCAAACAGATAAACAGCCGTCGATGAACACCACACTTAATTGAGTAACTCAAAATAAAACATGGATGTGATCTGGAAGCAGTCTACCTCGCTCATTGTGTCCAGTGGAAACTGGATCTTGGAGATGTTGTTTTTCTTTAGTTCAGTGCTGAAATGTTTCCCTGGAGGAGGCAGAAATCTCAGCAGCAGATTTCAGACCTTTGTGCTGTCTGTTCCCGTTGCTTTGGAAAGAAACTGTGAACAGATTGCTGACGCTCTGCTGTCGTTCTCCCTCCTCCTGCTCCTCGGCCCTGACCTCCCTCTGCTCTTCCTCAGGTTGGGGTCAGCTGTAACAGCATCACAGCCAGCAGGACTGTTGTCCAACCCACATAGTCACACCTTAACCTTGTCCTCAAATGTCCTCACCCCCCTCCCCTCCCCCAACCCCTCCCCCCTCCCTTGTGTCTTCTCCTTTTGTCTTCTCCTCTGTCCTCTTTTCTTCATCCGTTCCTCTCCTCCTCAGGACAGTGACGGCGGCTGTAACGGCGTCTCCTCCACCATGTTGGTCACTCAGGACTACTCGGCGCTCAAGGAGAACGAGATCTGCGTCAGTCAGGGAGAGACCGTCCAAATCCTGGCCACCAACCAGCAGAACATGTACCTTGTTTACCGGCCAGCCAACAGCCAGTCGCCGGCCGCTGAGGGCTGGGTGCCGGGACACGTTTTGGGCCCAGCCACAAAGTCCATAAAAGACTCTTCCTCTACTTCCTCCTTCTCAGTGGCGGTGGCTGATGCCAACAACATCAAGTAAGTCCCCCCCCACCC
>NW_019525464.1:981370-1095520 GCF_002814215.2 Seriola lalandi dorsalis
CCCAGCACTTCTTTCCCCGCAGACAGACGCACTTCTGGCTGGACTCGAAGAGAACTGAGGTG
This sequence comes from Seriola lalandi dorsalis, assembly GCF_002814215.2. NCBI lineage: Eukaryota > Metazoa > Chordata > Actinopteri > Carangiformes > Carangidae > Seriola > Seriola lalandi. The sequence continues at coordinate 981,433 of NW_019525464.1, forward strand.
ACAAACCTCTGTCTACCCGTTTTTGTTTGTTTTTTGTTTTTTGAATCGACACCCATCCCCAGTTACTAACTGTTCAGTGCCTCCTTCCTTCGCCTCCTAACTCCTTGTTCCCTCATATCCTTTCCCTCCTCCTCCCTTGTAAACAAACTCTTGGACCTCACAGGAGACTTTTCTGGGGTATTTGTTGCTCCTCGGAGGTAAAAGGTACAGAACTGGTCTCTTACTGTCCGTCAAGCTGCTGCAGTGACAGTTTTATTTCTGAGCCATTGTCACTTGACGGCTCTGTGGCAACTACATGAAAATGGATTTCAGGCTTGCAGATGAACTAAAACACACTCACACACTGATAAATTCCCATGTAAAAAGAGTACTGAGGAGTTATCCTGCAGAAATAGACTGGATAGAAAATCTTGTAACTTGTAGCTGACTCTGGAAACCAGAGGGAGAAAACCGTTGACGCTCGTGTGGAGCTAAAACCGGACTTTATTATTTCAGTTCCTAACACCCTGCTTTTTTTTTTTTTTTTTCTTGTTTTGTAATTTCCTTTTTCTTTTTACTGTTTTTGGAAAAAAAAAATCTCACCTGGGGCATTCAGGTGGACTCAGCCCCGTTCTCCGCATGGAGAAGATTTATTTTGTTGTCTGTGGCAATCTATACAGAAATTTGTGTTTATTCCTCTTGTTGTTGTTGTTGTTGTTATTTTTCTGCCTTGTAATTATTATTTTATTTTACGGACAAAGTTGGATTTATTTCCTCCTTCATGTTGATTTTGTTTATTGTGTCGGCAGTTCACTGTACAAAGTTAATTTTTTGGTTTTTTCGACTGAGGCTCTCGAACATTCCTGTTAAAAAAATCCCTTTTGCACTATTTAAAGATGAGAAAAAATATGAATGAAGTCAGGCTGTGCAATATGTTTCATTTAATGGCAACGGTCAGCATTGTACTGTTGGTAGTCTAATGATAATGATTTTAAATGTATTTTAAATATGTAAAATAAACCTTTTGGACTTGAGCATGAGTTAGAAAAGCGACGTGAAGGTGAAGTTGTTTTGTTCTGCGTTAGGCTGGAGATGGTTGACAGTTTGTAGTTTTTAATATTTGTAAATAAACTACAACAGCAAACGTGAAACTGAGCGTTCTGCCTACTTCTGTGTGCACTGTAACACTAGACGAGACGTAGATCAAAGAGACCGACGTGACATAAACTGAGTAAGGTTTTATTTCTAAACTTACAGATGAGCCTCTTCAGGAGATGAAGACAGTTCAGTTCAGTGTAGAAAGTTTCAAACACCAAAACACTAGAGCAACAGGTTTTATACCGACATTGTCTGCACCTTTTCCCTGTATGGTTGATTTCAGCTTTTTATATTTGTTCTTACTGTAATGACATTTATTTTGATATTTTTGTTTGAGTTTTTACTAACCTCCACGGTTTGACACTCCACAGAACGTACAAAAATTAAAATTTAATTTAATTAGAATGGGAAAAAATAGAAACTGCTGGTTTTGCTTTTTGATTTAGTATTTAAATGACTTTCCTTTAACAAACTGTTTTGTGAAAGTGTGAGTGATAACAACGAGGTAGTCGTTAATAAGTGTTGATTACAGTCTGATTATTGCTACTGACCAGACGAGTCCTTCTACTCGTTGACTTTCATTAGTATTTGAAATACCTGAAATTCATCACTTGACACTTAAAAAGTCGCAACACTCAGTTATAAATGTGTTCAGACCATAACTAAAAGATTTAGTTTAATAAAGGCAGATGTTTAATTTGCATCTGCATCAAATTATTGGTAGAACAAATATATATATATGTAAAATTTGATTTATTTGCACTGGAGACACAAGCGTAACAGTGATGAAAATGTTAACAGTGTTGTGTTGGAAGAAGTTGTGACACTTTATTTCTCTCTCTCTCTCTCTCTCTCTCTCTCTCTCTCTCTCTCTCTCTCTCTCTCTCTCTCTCTCTCTCAATAAAGTCAGACCAGTGTCGTTCTGTCACTCTGTCCTTCCTCTCCTATATAAACCTAATGGACCAGAAGAGTCTGGCTGCAGCTTCAGGCAACAACGACCCCGGACCCTCAGCCATAACACAACACACAAACATTTAGACAGACACACATGCAGGGTGACGCAGATTATTGCTATAATAAGTATGTATGTAAATACAGCTTATCAATGCTAAATAGTGGGGACTTACAGTAACGTGTCATCAGCTTTCCTTGTGCATTAGACAGTTAAGCCTTGTATCCATAGCTACAGAAACATCACACTAAATCACTCACAAACTTCCCAGTCACTAGATGGCGATAGTAAGCTAACAGAGGCTCCTGAGAAAGTTATGGTCTGTCGGCCATGTTGCCTCTGCAGCCAGACTAAGCTGGACGCCGCTGAGCTTCTCTCTGATTGGCTGGTTGATGTTTCTCGTTCCTGTACCGTACAGGAAGTCTCTGTCGTGGAACACGCTGCGTGCCAGGAAGCGCGCTGAAGCCAAGGACGTCACCTTGGTGGGGGTCAGAGGTCACGAGAACGGCCTCCTCCGTAAGCCCAAAGAAACCACACCCCCTCCCCCGCTCACCTCCCCCGCCCCCAGGGCAAAGGGCAAAGTGAGTAAAGCAGGCCGACGGCGCACGCTGGTGATGTCATATTTGTGTGCCAAAACCCCCTCACCTGCCCCTGCCCCACTTGGTTTTTATTTTTTCTTCTTAACCCGTGTGTGTGCGCGCATGTGTTTGTTCAAACCTACAAACACACACAGTAGTTTTTGTGTCTCAGTTTGACTCCAGCAGTGATTCTCAACCTGCATGACTTCACACGTACATTCACTTATTTCCAATCAATATTTTTATCTTATGTATTTGTCCCAACATGGCTGCCGGAGTCTGTGACCCTGCTTGGTTTGGTACCTCATGCGTTTATGGATCCCTGCGAGTCATGAGCAAAAGCCAAAAGCACAAAGCAGCTGAACCAGAACCAAAGATTTAGTCAGGAAGTGGAACAACGAAATCCATTCGCACATTCTCACAGAACAGAATCAGCTGGAAGCCTGGTGACAACCTGCCCGTGCAAAACTCAATGACATCAAAGTTTAACTTACCTTCTGTGGTGACGCCACCAGTTGCATCAATTTCCATCCATGAAAGTGTTAAAATGCTGGTGCGACCTGACGAGGTGCAGGTTAGGTGGTGATTAAGGTAATAGAAGCGTAAATGACACTTCAACACATGTAAATATTAAATGGTTGAGAATACTGCGTGTTTTTTCATTTTTCTTTTTCTTTTTATGTTTTTACCCCAAAACCTCGACTGCACTGGTTGAAGAATAAACTCAGATTTCTTTTTGTGTTGTTTGATTGATTTCCCCTCCCTGTGCATGGGTAGAAGTAGACTCCAGTGATTTATTGTTTGACTGATCCAAGTTTCCGTTGCTGAGTCTCTGTTAACTAGTGTTTTCTGTGGTGCACTAACATGTAAAACATTTGTTTATATATAACATCATCCCGTGAGTGAGTAGAGAGATGGGAAATGGAAATAATCATCAGTCATAATGGTACCAACATGATACGACAGATATTTCAAAGTAAAAGTCCCGCATGAGAAAAGAAACATGAAACAAGATTCTTCTTCTGCAGCTACAGATGTGGGTGATATACGGAGTTTCATTCTTAAGCTCATCATGTGAAACAAACAAAGCGTCTGTTTGTTTTATCTCTTCCTGCCTCTTTATATCGTAACTACTTTCTGTTTGCATCATGTTTAATGAGCATGAAATCCCTCTGCCCAGCAACTGTCCGGTCTCAAAGGGAGTGTAGACACCGTTTCTACATGACTGACAGATGTCGGCATTTACTGTGACTGTTGAAAACATACTGATGAAAAGTCAAACTGTTGCTCACCATAGTTCTGTACTTTGAAGCACCTGAGGATCTTTTTTTTTATGTGGATTTTTAAAATCAAAAGTATTTGAACTCGGTCATTCAGCAACAGAATAAAGTTGGAATAATTATTTCCGTTGAAATCAGTGTGAAGCAGCAGCAGGTTTGTCATTCACCTTCGATACAGAGTCTGTTATCTTTTAATAAAGCGAGAACATGGATTGTGCCTGCTGTCCAGAGCAATAGGAGAGGAGGTGGAGGGGATCCTACGTTCTGCAGCATCACTCGTATTCACAAAGGAGATGAGTTATTGGAGAAACTCCACTAATGCTAAAGAGGCACTGATGCTGATATTGTAATGATTCGACACTCAGCTGTGGTTGGTTGCTGCTTCATGGACTGTGGGAGGAGCTGACCTGAGAGTCACAGCATGAGGCTGCTGTTATTTTATATTTAATCTCATGAAAAGACCGAAAACCGCGGCAGCTCTCAGGTGAGTATCAGGGTTCTGTGAAGGACGGAGAACGTCAGAGATGTTCCTCAGCAGAACCCTCCTGAAGCCATTTGTCAATAACGTTCACATTCTTAATATTCTCTCAATCCTCCTCATTTTACTCCCTCCCTCCCTCCCTCTCTCCCTCTCTCTCTCTTCAATCATTTCTGTATTTCTTTTATCTGCTTCCTTTTCCCTTCCATCCTTTCCTTCCTCCTTTCTTTCCTCGTTCTCCTCCTCATATCTTTTCTCTACTGCCTCCACCTCATCGCATCCTACACTTCCCTATCTTTTTTTTTCTTCTTTTTCTTCTTTCTTGTCTTCCTCCCTCGTTCTCCACCAGGACGTTCACACTTCAGATGAGTCAGACTGCGATGATGACCTCGACCCAAAGACAGGCATGGAGGTACTGATGCACACGTTATACTTGAGGACCACAATGTGGAAACATGTTCCATGGAGTTCATGTGTTTGTCTTCAAAAAGATGAGAAATGGCACAGAATAAAACAAAAACTTGGTGCAGATGGAAAATTGTTCTGCAGTTGCTGTTTTTATTTGTATCGTGTAGAAAACTAAACCTCACCTCAACTTTAACTTTGACTTCATCTGTTTTCCAGCTTCTCAACCCAAACTTCATCCAGGAAGGTAAGAAATGAGAAAAACCAGCGTAGCGACGTACTCATCAGCATTAGCTTCAGCCGTTGCACTTTGTTTTCTAAAATCTGTGACACATGATGAAGAGGTGTTAGAGTCATAATGGATGAAGCTAAATGTAAAGTTCACAAAGATTACAACCTGCAGATGGTTCTGATGACCCAAATGTTTTTATCTACTATATTTATATAATGATGAATAACACCAGAATCAGCCTGTTCCCACTGGAGGGCTGCTCACTGGGCCAAAGTCCACATCTCCAATGACTAGTGAAATCTGGCAGCCACATAAACCAGACTAACATTTAATCATCACTTGGCTGATTATCTGTCCGGCTTAAATACCACTACAAAGTAAAGGTTAGAGAAAACCTGTGTTTATAAGGACGAAGGGACTGAAATCATGTTCTCAAGCTGCACAATGTGCGGTCCAGTCCGTTGGAGTGTTTGGACAGTTACACATTTGTTCTTCAGGCTCTGAGCTGCACCACATTCAATTTGAAACAAAATAATAGATACGACATTTAAGTGCCAAATGTCAGCTTTAATTTGAGCAGGTTTATGTCAATATTGAAAGAAACCCTTTAAATACACCGTGACCAAAGCACAAGCCGACACCTCATCTGTCAGACACAGTGCTGGTTCTGTTCATTCAGGCGGACTGTGATCCTAAAGACAGAGCCAGAACAACCGAAGGGGTTTTCAGGACGAGCTTCTTTCCTGCAGCTGTAGCGCAGACTAAAGACACAGAGACTCCTCTACAAGGCCTGAGAGCGTCACCGGGGGGAGACACAATCTGTCTTTTCAGGCGTCATTGACTGCAAATGATTTTCCACCAAATATTAAATATGATGATTTCATGTTTATCTGTTCAATTACTTTTGAACCCCTCAAATATGATTGAATATTGATGTAAACCTGCTTAAAGCTGAGACTCGTCAGAGCCTGAAGACCAAAAACTGTCTGAACGGTGCTGTATTGATCAATATATTAAAGTGCATAAATAATAATAAAGTTACTAGAAATTGGAGTAAGAGCTGAGTGGACAGTAGCTTGTGTGTTTGTGTGCAGTGGCTCCAGAGTTCCTCGTCCCTCTGTCAGACGTGGCGTGTGCGTTCGGAGAGACTGTCGTCCTCTGCTGTAAAGTCTGTGGACGCCCCAAACCCTCCGTCACCCTGAAGGGCCCCGACCAGAACCCAGTGACCAGCAACAGCCGCTTCACCATCGACATCAGGTAACGCCAACTGAATACGTTTTAAGTCGTCTTGGTTTTATACAAACTGTGCTCGCTGTAGTTAAATGTTTATATTTCCTTCCTCTTCATCATCCTGTTCCTACTCTCCCTCCTCTTCTTCTTCATCTCTTCTCTCCCTTCCTCATCCTCCTCCTCCTCACCAGGGATACAGGTGACATCTTGTTGAAGATCTGCAATCTGATGCCTCAGGATACGGGGATCTACACCTGTGTTGCCGTTAACGACCACGGCTCTGCCTCCTCCTCCGCCTCCATTAAAGTGCAAGGTAACGCAGTAACCCTGGTCGGCACCAGGCAGTTAATCAGCTGTGATGGTACTGTGAGATTTTAGTTTTAAATTAGCCTCCATGTTTTCTAGACTGTTGATTTTGTGCCCTCTTGCAGGTATCCCAGCAGCCCCAGGGCGGCCAGTGGCTCAGGAGGCCAGCAGCACGGCGGTGATGGTCCACTGGCCGCCTCCGGCTTCATCCGCTCACAGCGCCGTCAGCAGCTACACTGTGGAGTACAGACAGGAAGGTAAGTGTCTGAAAATTGGTAATGGAACCAGAAGAGACAACCAGACTAAGCATCTTCACTTCTCCATCTCCCTCCATGTCTCATCTACAGACTCGTTGCTATGGCAACAGGTGGCCAGCAGCAGGGAGGAGTGTGTTCAGATCGACACTCTGATCCCCGGTGGTCACTATCAGTTCAGAGTGCGAGCCTCCAACCGCTGGGGGGTCGGCCCGCCATCAGAGCCCTCCAATATGGTCACACTGCCCAGCAGCAGTAAGTCTGCACACGCAGTTTCATAATGAGGGAACAAAAACCTCTTTTACCACAGAAAACATCTGCACCTTTCGCTTTCTTTCCAAGACTGAGATACAGATATTTGATAGATGATGCAGATAATAATCACATGGAAGGTTGAACATGAAACGGAGTTAATAATCCTTCCATCCTCTGCTGTTTCTCTGTCCAGACTCTGGCTATGACGGAACAGGAATCCAGTGGAAAGAAAACTTTGACTCCACCTTCTCTGAGATCTGTGAGATTGGGAGGTAAAGTGTCGCCTGGCAAAACAGCGACTTTTCAAACTGATGCTGCTTTTCACAACCCAAACTTGATTATGCAGCCTCTGTTTTTTTTTTTTTAATTCAATATCTCTCAAGTTTTGTCGCTTCTTCTTTTTTACCAGGGGACGATTTTCAGTGGTGAGGAAGTGTCTCAACAAGACAACAAAGAAAGAGGTAGGAGCCTGCAGACTAAGACTGTGTGTAATGTGTTGCAAGTGTGTTTTAAGGTTAGGTTGTTTTTTTTTCTTTGCATTAATCTTTTTATTTAATTTAATTTAATTTATTTAATCTTTTTAGCAAAGTTCTCATTCACTAAATAAGATTATTTTTATATTTGTACTGAATGTATTTAGACTAATAGTTATTTTAACTTGAGTTAAGTTTTAAATTTAACAGGTTTAACTTTGTTATTTTGGGTGTTTTCTTTTGCAGCCACATTTATATTTATTGAATTAAGGTTTCAGAGAAGTTTTGTTGATGACAGGTTTTTATCTTCTTAATGTAGTATATTGCAGTATAATCTGCATTTTCAAGTCAAGAGTTTATTTCCTTTACATATTTTTATTGACCTTTTATCTTCTGTGTCAGTGTGCTGAAGTGTGTTTCACTTTTCTTTCAAGGTTGCAGTGAAGTTTGTGAGTAAGAAGATGCAGAAGAAGGAGCAGGTGGCTCACGAGGCGGACATCCTCCGACATGTGCAGAATCACCAGCTGGTGGCGCTGTTGGACACATACGAGTCTCCCACCTCTCTGATGCTGATCCTGGAGCTGTAAGTCTGACCTAATTCAAGAAACACCCACCTTTAAACTTGAATTAAGTTACTGTAACACAGTTAACGGTTTTGTCTTTAACCCATAGTCTCTTAAAACTTTACATGTGATGAAGTTTAAATATTATATATCAGCAACTAGCTAGCTAGCTTAAAAAAAGTTGCAGAAATTTGAAGCAAAGTTTATGTCCCTAAATTGTTTTACGTCTTTTAAGGTTCATTACAAAGCAGCTATTGAGTTTTTAAATCATTCACAAAGTTTCTGTTTTTACTTTTCTGTAACTTAACTGTTAGCAAACTAGCTAGCTGGCTACATAATGCTATCAGTTATATTAGCTAGCATGATACCTAGCTACGAAGCTAACATTAACTCAACTTTGTCTAAACGTGACTTCATCAGGCTGGAGGATGGTCGTCTACTCGACTACCTCGTCGCCCACGATGAGCTGATGGAGGAGAAGGTGGCGTTCTTCATCAGAGAAACTCTCGAGGCCCTGCAGCACCTTCATACCTGCAGAGTAGCACACCTGGATCTGAAGGTTCCTTGCGCCTTCAATCTTTGAGATTTATTTACGTATCTACAGAAATGCTTTATGAAAATGATTATCTTCCATCTGTTTCTGAATCCTGTTTCTCTCTCCTCCAGCCTGAGAACATCATGGTCGACCTCCACTCTCCCACCCCGTGCATTAAGCTCATTGACCTTGGCGATGCAGTCCAGCTGTCCGCCCACCGTCGTTACGTTCACCTCCTTCTTGGAAACCCAGAGTTTGCTGCACCTGAGCTCATCCGTGGGACGCCGGTCTCCGTTGCAACGGACGTGTGGAGCCTTGGCGTGATGGCCTACGTGATGCTCAGCGGCGTTTCCCCATTTTTGGACGAATCCCCGGAGGAAACTTGTGTCAACATCTGCCGCCTGGACTTCTGCTTCCCGGACGAATATTTCCGCGACGTGAGCCAGGCGGCGAGGGATTTTGTGTCTTCGGCGCTGCAGCAGGATCAGAGGAAGAGGCCAAGTGCCACTTCCTGTCTGCAGCACCCGTGGGTAGGTCGTGGGGGTCCACATGGCGGGGAGTACTCCAAGAAGCCTCTGGACACGACGCGTTTGGCCACGTTCATTGACCGAAGAAGACAGCTGCACGACGTCAGGCCCATCACCAATATCAAAGGGCTGGTGAGCAGCAGCATGGGAAACACACTGTGACGGAGAGAAGATCTGAGTGTCCGAACACTCAGTAACAATCCACCTGTGAGGATACCAATAATAACAGTACAATACATTTTAAGCATTTAATTATCTTTAGTATTTATTAATGTGAGAGTGGGAAAAGGAAACGGATAAGGATCTTCTTGTTAGAACCACTAGGTCACTCTGTCGCCTCTAGACCAAACCTTAGAAACAAAAAGAAATCATTGAAATTCATGGCTGTAAAATATTTAAGTGTTGACCAACATTTCATCTGGTCTTTGTTCACCTACTATCAAACAATACCTACTGCCTAGATGCCCCATAAGAACCCAAAGAACCCGCTCAACTGACCACTGTGAGCAAGCACGATGGCAACATGTTCGGTTCTCTTTACATTAAAATGTTTATTTTTACAGGGAAAAATATATTTATCAAAGGCAACTGATTTGTTAATCCCAGCGTGGAGCTAATCTTAGTCTTTGTCCTTAACTTGGATCTGCAGAAGGTTGTTTCATCTTCACCTGAGTCACAATGCTCTCGCTCAGGGACACTTGGGCAGTACCAGGACTGGCCTGTTGGTGGCCTCACTAGCCAACTGGACGACAGAGTCTGCGCCAATGTGGAGCATATTACCAGCCATGCTCAGTGAATTAGGCTAATATAAGTGAACATATGAAAGAGTTATGAAAGGTTTTTGACCACTAGAGGGCACTACGCCATCCAAAACCAGAATCAAACCCTGATAATAACTGTTATACACTGTGACAAATGTGCTAGTAATGTGTTTGTTGTCATTTAATTTGAGCTAAATTAAGATCATGAGAAACTCTGGAAGAAAGAAAGAAAAAGTCTGATCAATTTAATCAGATTGATCACCATGAAGATGTTTTAGAGTAGTTAGAAAAACTTCGGTTAATGTTGGTACTTAGTGAGTTGAGGTCAGGGTTCAGCAGCACTGACAGGCTTTTCAGTCTTTGCGGACTGAACCTTGGACTGTCGGTAGACTGTAGCTTCAGTGACAAAAAGTTAATTAGGGATAGTGAGTTTGAGGAACAGTGCGATGTTTAATTTAAACAACACCATCAAGAATGTCGTAGAAAACGTCCTCAAGAATGTTTCATTCAGGATGTCTGATGTGATGAGAGATGGTCAGTACAGAGTTGCCGTCAGAAGTAGACGTTTTCTCCATTAGCAAGAATGTTTAGCTAATTGTGGTGATTGTTGAGCATGTGTCCGTTTGGTCAGTTGTGGGAATTTTCTTCACAGTGAAAAATCAAGCAAAACTGAAAAGTTAGATGCTGAAGTTTCTCCTAAACTGCATCAAGCAAGAAACCTGGACTTGTGGATCTTTAAGTTTCCTGGATGATTCCAGGTAACAGGTCCGACTGTCACCTGTAGGTGCGATCTAACCCAACAACATCAAGTTTTTTTTGGACTGGATGCAACAGGATTGAGCGTTGCTGTGATACCTTTAAATTATTGAATGTTAATTTATTTCAGGACGGCGGTTGACATCATATTTGCAATGGTGACCTGGACCAGTCTGGTCTGTGCTGAGTGCAGCTGATGTATTGACTGAATCAAACCCAAATACACTGAGCTGAACTGAAGTCACTGAGCAGCTGCAGAACTGTGCAGCAGCAGAGTTTGCTTTCTGGATATTGTTGTGGTGAACTGCTGGAGTTTACATCAAATCACTGACTGAGCTGTACTGAACCGAACTGGACTGAACCATCATGAAATACAATCACCTGGCTTGAATGGGCCAGAAGCATCACATCAGAAAAAACTGAGGACTACTGGACTTGACGCAGGATTCCCGAGCACAGAAAAGGCACCGTGGAGAATGACATCTGTTCTAAAGGACACACTATTTGTTCGTATCACTGTTTACAAAAACTTGCTTAGGTAGTTTACAAAACAGTAGAATAATCAGGGAAAACCTGCATGTAAAAATCACCAGGGATGGTTTAGAAACCAGGTTAGAAATCTGTTTCTAGAAACAAAAACCTGTGACATTTGGTGTGAAGGTGGGAGATGAACTCCACCCTGAGACTTCTTTGTTTGTACATTCGTCTACCAGCCGCTGTGGCAAATCACCACCTGTGGTGTTTGGGTCTCATTCGTTTGGCTTGTAAATTAGCTCGAGTGGCGGACGAACTGGTCTTGGATTTAGCGGCTGCTGTGGCTGGCAGACAGAAGAGTCTGTTTACTGTCCTGTTTCTATTGATGAATGTAATTTCTTGTAGAATGTGTTCTGCCATTACAAGTGCTGTCCTCTGCTTTCACCAAATGCTTTCAAAGCCCCCCCCCCAGCTATTTTGCTTCCCTCCCAATTCCCCCAATAAGCATTTAGTGTACTACAATAGTAAGCATTTATTTTCATGCAAGTGGGGATGCAGAATGGTGCAAATGTAAGCAACCCACTGTTCGGTAGAAGCAACTATCACCTTTGATGTGTAGTACAACAACATCCATACAAATCTGCAAGTAATGTGATGTAAGCCTGTGTTTATCTGTGCAGCTGTAATGAGAACTATTCAGGTACCACCGGGTGCTGTTCATCTTCTCAGCAGGGACTTTGGATCAGTACTAAGAAATATGGGACATGTTGTTTCTGCTTCATCTTTTGAACTAAGAAGCGTCCTAAAGGCAAAGACCAAACGGAGCAATCCTTCTAAATGAGGTTTTAGGTAAGAAAGACAAGATTTCTCTACCCAGACATTTCTGAGATACAGTTATCTGATCAATATATCAAGGTGTGGGTAAAGGTCTGCTCTTTGAGGGACTTCTTAAAAATCAAAAAAGATTTGCAGGAAGAATGAATTCCTCCTTAACACACACACATAAACATTAAATCTGAACGAAATCAACAAGCTACAAGGAGGAGGCAGGGCTGGTGAAAGGAGCCGCCGCAGGACATGACGTTGGTGTTGGCACTTCAGCAGAGAAACAGTGAAAAGTGTCAGACTGTGTGTAGTATGAATGTGATTGGCTGTTACCTGTCAGCTGAGAAGCCGAGCCGCCGATTGTGAAGCATGAATGAAGCAGCTGATTCCAGTCAAGTGTGACCTGAACGCTGAACCAACGCTGTGCTCCACATCCCCTGAACATACACAGCGTTACACCTCACATGTTTTTAATCCTCACAAGTCACACAACAGCTCGCTGTTAAATGGTTACAACAAAGTATAAATATGAAAAGTACTTAAAGTTAACAGCTTTCAACCTGGTCTTTTGTATGGAGACCCAAAGTGCTCAATATTATAAATGAAAGTTAATTGAATTAAATTAAAATGAAGTCAATCAATAAATTAAACAAATATTCAAATAGATAAATAAAGACAAATGATGTAATTTAATGATGAATTTGTGAAATGATTGTTATCATTGGGGAAAATGGCAATGATAAAAAAAAGATTAAAAACTGTTGGTGTTAAATAGAAATAATGTGTGATAAAAACTGGTTGAAAAGCTTTAAAACTTTACAAGGTAACAACAATTTTCATGTAAAAAACAAAGTTGCAGTAGTACGCAAAAGTAGTATGTAGTTAAGTAAAGCGCAATGAATGAACAGTGCTGTCACATGTAAAGATCTGCCTTGTTTCAGTTAAAAAAAAATAGTTGTAACATGTAAAAAATGTACATTAAACAAATAGAAATAATAATACCTGTTATAATAAAAATAGAAGACAAAAATGGCAGCAGAAATAGCAGCATAGTATTGCTATTATTTATTGAATTATTGCATAATTTCATGGTTATATTACATTTTGTCTGTACTAATTTATATGATAATGTGACATTCCTTTATTTAATATTTATCACTTTGGGTTTCCATACTTTACTTGGTGCAGAAGTGTGGCGCCAACATGGCTGCCACAGAAAACCTTCTACCACTAAACTCTTACTGCCTTCAGTTTATGCTAGAAAAACAGTTTTCACCATGACGATACATCTTTACAATCCTCATCAACACAAAAGTATATACACTGAGGATGAAGACCAGACTGTGAGACCCACAACTGAGCCTATCCTTCAAAAACCAATGAATCACGTACTCAGACTTCACTTCATTGGTCCCACATTATCTTTCAAAGAGCCTGAAACCTTCATTTTCTCTTTGTTTACATTTAAACCGAAGGAGTTAAACCTGTGCTATGTGTTATGGTATTTCAGCGAAGCACTCAGGGTCTTTATGAGGTCTAAGGTTTAACCCCGCCTTAAAATACTTCACATATTCAACTATTCACCGGAATATTTAAGCTCTCCTGAGCTCTGTACTTCTGTCTCTGTGTGCAACCTCTGGAGTTATTTTATGATCCAAATCTTTGACTCTCCAATTGTTTTCCAGTCTGCCCCTCTGGATTTAAGCCGGTGCCCAGTTGACAGCTTGTAAATGGAGAATGGACAAATTAAAGTTTGATAATGCAGTAGCAGTGTACAGAATGTAAATTACTAGCTTTGTCTTAGCGTTTTGGTTTCTCTCAGTTCTTATAACCCGGGTCTGAGGCTGAGTTTTCACTCTCTGAAGAACGGCACTCACCTGTTGTTTGTCTAAACCACATAAGAAAGGATGTTCTAGTCAGTCGGGGACTGAAACAAAACACCAGTAAGTGAGTCAAAAACATGTCTCAAATGATATTGTCACTGTCCCGTCCTCTGGAGGCCCTCTGGTATTCACGTGTGCTCTGTGTTTGTGTTACAGTTGAGTCGGCTAACACGCCTCTTATCCAGGTGTACAACTGCAACCTACACTTACCTTTGAGCTTGGCTCTTGACCGTGGGAAAGTTAGGCAGAAATTCAATCATTTCTTCTGAGTTGAAGGCTCTACAGTCAACTTTAACCAGGTTCAGTAAAACAGGAAGCTCTTTTACTCAACATTTGCATGTTTTGTGGGGTTTGACTGGACTGGGACAACTAGCCATGACTACTTTGTTGGAAGTGAATCAGTACAACACCAGGGCTAAAGAGATACTCAGAAGTCAAAACATCATCATCTCAGGATGAGCCATCAACATCTGTCTTTATCTGTTTGAATATGTGGATCATATCCAAAAATATTGTAGATATTAATGTAAAAATGTAGATGTGAATGCACCCAAGACCCATTACAGTGACAACCAAACCTCCCCCCAGGACACTGTGCACTGAGAGGAGGTTTGTTTGTCAGAATCATCCAGAAACCAGAGAACATTTAACAAGGACAAGAGTTATGAACCTGCATGTCTGGGCAGCTGCAACCAGAGGTCGCCGCTTTATTAAACCTTCTAACAGACGTCTCCCGCTGCAGACAGTCCTCCGGTTCTTCTTCTCCAAAGAGTTCAACTTCAGGCGGCGACTGTCCCAGCGTCGATTCAGTCCCAGTCCCACAATGCATCTGTCATGGCTTGGTGAGCCGCGTAGCACCGTGGTGGCTCCACCCTGTTGAATGCTAGTCCGCGCTGTTTCCTGATCGTGTCCATGCTGAGCTTTGTCCATAGAGAAACGTTATGCTGATGGCTTCATGTCGCTGTGTGAAGCAGCACACTTGTGTATAGGCTGCCTCTTCTTACCCCATACAACCTGCTGGTTTGTTACTTTACTAATAAAGAACCTGCTTGTTTGTATTTCTGCCTTTTACTGTATCATTCTCTGAAACCTTTGAAACCACTGTGTAAGGTTTTCTCTTGTCTTGTGGTGCCATAACATTTTAGATTCTTTGGCTGAACGTTGACATAGAAAGAAAGTTTAACTAGGTCACTTTCATTAATGATTCATTAATTTATTTATTCAATTATCCATTCAACATCTTTTGAAATGAGCAATGTGAGACTTACCACAAACTTTACATTACTCCTTCAGTTAATCCTTATGTATGTTTTAGGGTATTTTCTGAGTTCAGTGAGATTATCAAAATGTTCTGAACATTTTTAAGCTGGAATTAAGCTTCAAGCTCAAAGTTGTTTCAGACTGAACAGCTTTGTAGATTTTGTAGACAGTTAAACTAAGAATGAATGTGCTTTCTTTAAATGGCCCAAAGCTACAAATGTGACACATGAAGCAGTAGCTGAGAGTCCAGACAGTCGTGGTTATATTAGTCTTTCAAAATATTTAACTGGTAATAATAATGAATATTTAATACCCTATCTAGTGAACATAGTGGAGCATTTAGCAGATAGATATTTCCCTCAGGAGTTGGTGCAGACCAAAACCAGAGCTAAAAGCAAATGAATCTTCATCCAATGGACAGAAACACGGCTCCATATCACGATAACATTCCTGTGTATGTGCTGGAGTTTGCTAACAAGTTCAACAAATCCGCTTAAAAGTGATAATTTGTTAATGTTGTATTGACCACTGGTTTCTGCCGCCCCCAAGTGACCAAAGAGAAAAAAACTGTGATTGCAGGTTTTTAAAAAAAAAAAAAGCTGGAAAGTGTCTCCTGGAAATGAATAAAGTGAATGTGTTTGAGCCAAAATGAATCGGTTTAAAAAGTCAAAACTAATTTTCATGTGTGTGAACTGTAATGTTAAAACAAAAGTGATTGTGTCTTCCTTTATGTAATTTAAACTAATTTTAAACTTATTATAAATTAAATAAATACAAGCAATTCAACTTACTAAGCTGTATGCAAAGCCATAAAAAGGCAGTTTGTAGAATATCAGAGAAATATTATTTCACATATTCATTTTATATTTAAGTTTAGTTTAGTTTTTCAATCATTTAGTTTACAACCGTTCTCTTACCACATTGTGTTCATCATAGTTTTATTTTATTTTGTTTGTTGTAATGACCCTGTCACACACAGAAACACACGCTCTCTCTCTTTTACTCACACACACTGCCCTGCTCCCAGGTCAAAGCAAAATGCTGACCACGGCTACTTTAAACTCAAAGCTCAAAACACAACAGAAATGTGTGTGTGCGTGTATGTGTGTGTGTATAGTCACTCTGACTGCTTTTGTAAACCATCACAGCAGGTTAAACTCTCAGGCACTAATACAGCCTCAGTTAATGAAATATTTGCCTGTAATCTTGTAATAACCAGGGTCAGTGTGTGGTTTGTGCTGTGGTTGTTCTGCTGCTGAAGAAATGAGATTTACACCACAGTAAACTGGACATGAATCAGATGGAAGACGTCGGAGTACAGAGTGGACGAGGAGGAAAAGGAGAAGTTGTAAATGTGGAGGTAAGTTATTGATTCCTGGGATTTTCTCACAAACTTTACATTTCAGATGCACAATAGAAACTTAGATTCACTTTTTTCACAGTGAACTTTGTATGTTTGAACACAAAAAATACAACATCTCTGTGTCGCTAAAGCCTCTGTGAGTTGACAGGAAAAAACAGTCCTCTCATATGTGCCTTTGATTGGGTTAAATTGTCAGAAGATCACGTTTCATACAGTTTGTTAGTGTTGAATAGAAAATCCACTAATTTTACACAGTAAAGTGTGTTTACACATCTGCGGGTGTACTCCTACTGTTAAAAACATTATGGAAGCATCAGTGTGCTGCTCTTTGTCTGAGCTGGGAAAGTTAGCTGGACATACATTCGCCAAACCAAACCTACAAGTTCTCATTCTTGGCTTCTCTTTTGTAAACATGACATAAAACAACACTTTAGATATAGCAAAAATTTCACTTTTGTGCGGCTTGTCCAAGGTTTGTTTTCAAGTGTGGAATGGGCTCATAGTTGCCTCTTGTGGCTAATGGGGAAAACCACTACTTCAACAAGTGTCCCCCCACAAGAAGAACCAAAGCATCTGTTGTTGCAGCAAATGCCCAAAAACAGCATGTTGAGGAGACAAAGCCTTTAAGGCCTTCTCTGCAGGCCGTACCATTTTTGAGAGGCTTAATTTTTTGTTAATAAAATATTACAAATTAATAATTATAATGTTATTCAAATAATTTATAAGTTATTAAAATGATTTATTTAAAGAACACGTTTTGGTTCGATTTCAGTTACTGTCATAACCATTAACCCAGTGTCCACTGTTGGAAGTGGAACTGCCGGTTTCTTCACGTTAAACAACAAAATTGGATTTTGTTGTGGACGCACCAGTGTGACGTCATCATAATCCACCAATACGTATTTCTTCGTGCCGTGGGGCACGCGATGCTATCTAGTTGGCATGCCACGAATGGGAACCGAGAAAAATGGCGGTTCATTTTGAAATTGACATTGTGGCTCGGAATCCATTTTCCACGCGGAGTTTTCAAGATAGAAAATTAATATCTCAAAGGGAGAGACCAAAACATGAGCTCGGAGGGCTCACGCAGGAAGGCAACGGCTTCGCGAGGCATTTTACCGAAGCTAACTGTGTACGCTAACGGCTGGCTAACGGTTGGCTAACGGCAAGTGCCGGGAGTATGAACGGCCTAACAAACACTGACTGCTTGACTAAAATGTTGGTATTTCATATGACAAGATGGCGTTGGCATGATACATTTGGAAGAAGTTAGATTTTGGTTACGGAACAAAAGAATTTAAAACCAACAAAATATCAACGTCAGCTGTTGTCAGCCCTATGGCTAACTGACGTTGGCATGACTGACAGCTGCGTGCCTGCAGGAGTGACTGATGGATTTTGTTTTCAAGTGACCGGTGAGTCCTGCTGTGTAAATTATCTACAGGGTTGATTAAGGTTGTTGTTTGTAATACTTGAATTTGCTGCTGTGGTATATGTTTCCTTTCCTTTGTTGTTTGTTGACTCGTTGTTGAGTTATAACTTGGTTTGCATAGCGTCAGCGTGTTGTTGGTTTGAGCCCCAGTCAACAGCTGTCGGAAGGCGATTTTGTGATGTGCTTATTTCGAGAAGTTGGTGACATAGTTTGCTTATTGTTCTGATGTTAGTGGAGCTAACACACACGGCTGCCGCGGCTCAAGTGTAACAATGAGTTGCCATTGATCAATGAAGGACCAGTGGAAGACCCAGTGGAAGACCCCACGGTCAACTACTATTAAAAGTAATTCAAGTCCAATACATATTTACACTCAGGGCACACAACATGAAAATACACATAAACAATATAGATGATGATGATGAAAATAAAATAAAAAAACCCTGTGAAGTCACCACATATTCATGGGGATAGCACATGCATCCCTTTATGTAACTGTTGTTGAAGTCCAATCAGTGGGATCAGAATTTTTTGTGTGAGGGGGTGACGGCAATTACCAGTGCAGTCTTCCTCTTACTTCCTCTCTCTCCATCCTCAGATCCAGCACTCCTCCTCTCCCTCCCCCTCTTCTTTCCCGTCTGCCTGGCGAGGCTTTGGGAGGAAGGTGACATTGCTGCTGCCATACGTCTGGCCCAAAGGCACTACAGCGCTGCAGGGAGTCGTGCTGCTGTGTGTGGGCCTGCTGACAGCAGAGCGGCTGGTCAATGTGCTGGTGCCTGTTTACTCCAAGAACATCGGTAAGCACTAGAAACAGAGGGTACTGCTGTAAATGAAGAGAACCTGATATTTATTGGTTCACATGAATATAGATAGGGAAATTCAGGTATGTGTTGAATTGTTCAAAATCAAAAAATTGGTGATACATAGAAAAACTGAAAGAGATGGAGGCCCATTCCAGAAGAAAAACGTGAGACGGGTGTAAACTAAAATTTGCAATAACTTACTTAATATTAAGGTAAATGCTATTTTGTATGCATCAAAAAGTATTCAAATATAACTTCTAAGATGTCTGAAACCCATAGATATTTGTCTGTGCAATATTTTATTATCCAAAGAAATGAATAGATAAAGCAACAAAACAGCAACTAAAACAAAGCTGTTACCGTCAGACTCCTGCTGCATTATGCTCATAAAACTCTAGATGGTAGTGTGCTCAAATTTTTAAAAGTGTGGTCAAACTTGTCTCCATGTGGTTTTCCTTGTTTTCTTCCTTCATTTGAATCCTAATTAACAGTTTAAGTTCTGCCAGAGCTTGATGAAAGTTTGTCTACATCCAGAATTTGTTGTGTGTTTTAATTGAATACATTTTCACAATTTAAAGCAAACCCCACTGCTTTGGTTGTGATTAATTGGAAAGTTTTTCTTGTTTTTGACCCCTCATCCATCAGTTTATGTGTGTTTGTGTGGCCAACACACTTAATAAAATAAAAATGTTAGTCATGGTGTCTTTAACCGTAACTGCTCTTTCGCAGCTTCTGTGTCTTGATTCAAACCTGATTTGACCTCAGCTGAAAAGTTTCAAACTGAAGATTATTGTCACAAACATTAAGCAGGGTAAATGCAATATAAGGCTTGTGGCTTGACAACCTCCATAAATATAAATTTATGATAAAAAATTAGCTTATAAAATGTACAGGGCAAACAAAAATAAAATAGCAACTGGAGTATCAATTAAGAGGATGCTTTTTTTTCATCAATTATGGTCTGTCCATAACAAACATGCCTGTGGTGGAGACGTGGGAACAGCCACTGTAAAGCTCTACTTGAAAGCAACACATTAGCCTCAGACAGCTAGAATAAGTACAAATGCAGAAAAAGTCTAATGTACAAAAAGGAAATTTATGGAGCAGATAAAGATATAAAGAAATATTTTCTTGGCCACAGATCTGACAAAAAGGTTATTTCAAAGGATGTCAGTCAAACTGAGGTACTGAATAGATGCCAGAGATGCATCGTACATCAACATAAAGTGCAGGCTGGTTTTCTCATTTTTTATAACACATGTTAGCTATGTGGGCTGGTATCTAAGGTCTGGTTTGAAGGCGCAACCAACCTTCATTTTCGTATACGAAGGATGAGTTTTGGCACACAACGGGAGGGTGTGTCATCATTTGCCAAGGTCTTTTGTCCGCTATTTTGTACGCAGGACTGCATCCACCACAAGGCAACGACCCAGAAGCCTCCACTTCAGAGGAAGTCAGCGTTCAGTTTGTCTTCAGCTACTTTTCCTTTGAGAAAACTGCCCGTTTGGCTTTTGGAGCTACATGAAAGTATAAGCCAATGCTGCGAGAATGAGGCCGAGTGCTGCTTTGTGTGATGAGGAAGGCGTGGAAGAGGTTTCAGGGGGGGTGGGTTGCTGTTGATGTGTATGTGTGTGTGTGAGTATGTGTGTACGTGTGTGTATGTGTGTGCAGAGGGTTTTCTGGGAGGTCACCCCTCCTGCCAGTCATGCTTAGCCAGCATTAGCGGCCTTTTTCGTGGAGTTAACACACCGGTACAACAGACGTTTTGTCTCCGGGTCCGACCCCGCCTCCCACCCTCTGACTCCAGGACCCAATGCCAAAGAGTTGAAAATACCCCCTGCTGAAAACACACACTGGAAAGTTAAAGAGTGTAGAATACACACATTTCTTCATTCATTTCTCTCAATCTTTTTATCTCATTTTCTCCCTTCTATTCTCCATGAGTCTCTCTCTCTGTCTGGATCTTCTGTTTTTCATCTTCCTCCCCTCCTCCCTTTATCTCTGTCTGTTTTTTTTTTTTTTGCATTTCAACCTGATTCCCAGCACTTGTACAAAATGGTAATGAATGTGAATGAGAATGTGTCTGTGTGGCAGAAAGGGGAGTGTGTGTGAATGTTTTCACGACTGTGTCTGGATGTTTGGTTGGTTTCCACTGGGAGGACAAGATCATAGACCTTGATTAATAAAATGTTGTGGATTTAAAGTATAATAGATATTTATATAATAACAGTGAATCAAATGAACATGTGATAAAGGTGTTGCTCGTAGAGATGAACCTATGGAGAGTGACCGCCTGAATCTGTAGCTCCCCTCGGCTTTACAGAGCTTTGTAGAGAGTTTCAGCTCATTGTTTAGCTGTTCGCCTGCAACTTTACTGTTCTAAAAAGCCACTGCACACTAGCTGCTCAGCACATAACAGCAGACAGACACAGTTATAGACTAGCTGCTGAACACAGTGGAGCTTTTAGCAGCTAAAGGGCCAAACATTTCCCTCCAGTAGAGACCAAAATAAGAGCTAAAAGAGTGAATTTTGGACTTACAATCATCAAGTGTAACAAACAGGACTTCAAATCAATGATAATGTTGTTCTGTGTGTTTGTGTGTGTGTACAGTGAATGAGCTTTCTACAGGAGGTGGCTGGACTTCGCTGATTGCCACAGTCTGCGTCTACACACTGCTGAAGTTCCTTCAAGGAGGAGGGGCAGGTGCACAAGTGTGTGTTCATATATAGAGACAGATGTGTGTGTGTGTGTGTGTGTGTGTGTGTGTGTGTGTGTGTGTGTGTGTGTGTGTGTGTGTGTGTGTGTACACAAAATAAAAGGTGTTTAATATCACCGAACAGAAGCTCCTGTCTGTGTGGTTTAGAGTGAATATGAGCATGAAGTTCTTTGGCATCTCTCTTCCTTGTAGGTACGTCTGGTTTCATCAGCAACCTTCGTCAGTTTCTGTGGATCAGAGTTCAGCAGTTCACCAGCAGAGGCGTTCAGGTACCGCTCAGACCACCTCTTCTTTTATTTCTTCTTCTGTACGTTTCCTGTGTCGTTGCTGTCATTTCACTTTTAATGTCTAAATTTAATGTCTATTTCCCGCTGTTTTGGCTCAATTACATTAGATTATTCTGGTTTATTACAATCTTGGTCTTATGTTAATAGTTTTGGACTTAATAACAACACTCACCAAAGTAATTGCTGAGAACTTGGAAGACAGAAACCTCACCTATAATAAAGTCTCACGGGGTGAGAAAGCAGATCATAGATGTTAATCCATCCAAGTGTTTACTAGTTTTCTCTTCTATAATCAGAGTGACAGAATTATAATTGGATTGTTAATGCACTCATTGTAAAGACTATGGATCCAGGAGATAATAAAATCCTCTTTAAACACACTATTTATACGCCTAAAATGATTTGAGCACACACTAGTTTTGAAAAATCTGATCTTTTTCCTCCTGAGTTGAAGCCAAACAAGAACAAGATACTTTTTTTCTTGTAAATTTATCTGACAACCTGCCGTATAAACAAAGAGATTTCAGATCTAGCTGTCTTACATTGGACATGGTCTAAGTGAGATATGCTTGTATTCAATGTACATAGCTGCATAACTGGAAGTCTCTCTCTGTCCCTTTCCCTCCACACTTTAGGTGCGTTTGTTTTCCCACCTGCATGGTTTGTCTCTGCGCTGGCACCTTGAGAGACGCACCGGAGACGTGCTGAGGAGCGTCGACCGAGGCACCTCCTCCATCAACAACCTGCTGAGGTAGGACAGGAGGAGGCTGACAGATGGAGACATTTGGCCTCCACACAAATGACCAGGGTTCAATAACCAGAACAGGACATGATTTAGCGGGCATGTACATGTAGCGGGTGAGTAATGACCTGTGATTGTTTCTGTTTTTAGCTACATCCTGTTCAGTATCCTCCCTACCATCTGTGACATCATCATTGCCATCATCTACTTCGTCTCCTACTTCAGTGTCTGGTTTGGACTCATAGTCTTCACCTGCATGGTGCTCTACCTCAGTGAGTCTGTGTGTGTTTTCTTCAATTTTACTTACTTCTTTCATCCCTTTGTGGTAATCAGGACACATTATCTTGAGATAACAAGCTTCTGTATTCATCGTCTATCCAAGTTGTTTTCATCATAACAGCAACAGAGGAAAAAAAGACAGGAGAATGGCAGCAGGCTTTACCAGGACAATAACTGTTTTCTATATTAGAAAATGCAAAAAAAAGATAAATACCAAACCTTTATCTCTATGAATATGAACACAACAAAAAACAGTGTATTAAAAGCAAACTAAATATTTGTATTAAGTCATGGCCTCAGGCACCCACAGCTGCTCCCAGCTTCTGTAGGACATTAGATTTACAATAAACAGGTGTTGAATAGAGACGTTACAATCAAATCCAGGAGCTATTTGATTTGATTATTTCAGCAAAGCTTCATGAATCCTCACTTTCCTAACTGTCAACCCAAGAATCAACTACATTTGGTTAATTGTCTTTTATAAAAAATGAGTGATACATCAGTTTTCGCTTCTATTGATTAAGCTTGAAAATCAGATTGTGCTCTGTCTCTGCAGCCTGCACCATCCTGATCACAGAGTGGAGAACCAAATACAGGAGAGAGATGAACAATCAGGACAACAACGCCAAGTCCAGAGCTGTAGACTCGCTGCTCAACTTTGAGACGGTAGATAACATCACTGCACACCTCGTTTATTTTATTTAGCTGGACACTAGAAAACCCGCTGCTGCTCTGGGCAGGTGTGTCCAGGTGAGATCAGTTGTACTATTGGAAACATCCAGCTGTGATATAGCACCGGTGGAGATGCCAGATGTTTATCCACACTTACATGATAGTGTTTGTAGATATCTCAGTTTTACATCATTTCAGGAAGTTCACGTGATTTCACAGCAGGTCCACCCACTGGATTTGATTCATTTTCACAGGTAAAATATTACAATGCTGAGGATTATGAGGTCCGCTGCTTTGAGGAAGCCATTCTGAAATATCAAGTAAGACTAGCCGACAGTAGACAGACAACTAATACCTGTTTGTCATAAAAAACCCAACATTTCTTTGCTTAAGAAAAATCAAATCAATTATCAATTCTTCTAACACACTTTTTATTCGTGTTTCCTATTTTTAATAAAACATGCTGGTCGTGTTTTTTTATAGCAGTGTGAGTGGAAGAGCTCAGCATCGCTCGCTCTGCTGAATCAAACCCAGAACATCATCATAGGATCAGGACTGCTGGTTGGATCTCTGCTCTGTGCCTACCTGGTCTCTGTAGGACAATTCCAGGTAAGTGTATAAAAACTGTAGAATCCAATATTGAAATCATAAGACGTTGCAGTTTAATGACTGTTGCCTCCACATATGGCGGGAACACAAAAATAAGACTGATACTTGGATGTGCACACTGCAGATTTCAAACCAGATGTTGGCACCATTTCTGTTTTTGGTGTTTCCCAAAGTTTGCACCGGGTTATTTTGTTGGCTAAAAGTATCAGGATGGAACGGATTACAGAGGATTTTAAACCTTGATTGTGCTATGCCACAACCCATTTTAAACTTTAAATCTATGTAATGATGTCAGTGATTGTCTCTGTGTGCTCTTGTGTTATGTCTAACCACGGTTGTTTTTCTTTCTCTCTATTGTACTCAACAATCTCACAAAAGATCTTGACCGCAATGTGATAATCTGATTAAATGAAGGTTACACATCAGATGACACAAAACAGTGTGATGTAATGGATCAGTGAACCATTGTACCAGAGGAAGATGTTACAGTTTAGATAGTGAACTTCACTTACATGGATTTCACTTGGACATGACTTTAGTAACTCAGTTAACCACAATGACTCAGACTGTGACGACTTGGATGTAACCCGAATGGCTCCTGTACAACCTTCGTCACTTGAACATGACCTCTGTGACACTGCTGTTTGAATGACCACAATAACGCAGACTTGACAGTGATGTGGAGAGGCAACTCAACCATGATCTTTACAGCAGACATTGTGTTGGGAACAAGGCTAAGACTTGACCTCTGTGACTCAGATATGGTGGCATGGGTGACTTTAGTTATGACCTCAGTAACGCAGACCTCAGTGATCATGATGACTCGACTTGTTGTGGCTTGGACATGACTTACTTCACTGATTTGTTCGAATTTACTGTCTTTTAGCTTGTTTGCTAACACTTTCTCCACGACAAATTTTATAAAACGATAATATAGTGAGTCAGTTTTATGTTGTCTGCTGGTTCAGCTGCCCCCGAAATGGTCAAAACAGTGTATGAGAGTCTTCCCTCTGAGAGACTAATTAATATAGATGACTTACAGTAACCTTTGCTTATTAGAGGATCAGCAATATTCTGTGGATAAATCTGCAGGTTGCTTCATGTTCAGTGGCTGTACGCGTTTCCCTCTCCCTCAGGTTGGAGATTATGTTCTGTTTGGAACCTACATCATCCAGCTGTACACCCCTCTGAACTGGTTTGGTACCTACTACAGGTGAGATGAGCACAAAGGACAGGAGGCAAATCACTCACTCTGTTATACAATGCAAACAAAGATCTGTTGTATGTTTATGTGTCTGTCTTGCACATGGCATTTACTTGTTTATAACTAGACCTTAACTTTCAACACAGGGAGAAAACACCCTGAAATAGTTAATCAGTGTGTTGATGTGACTGTTATTACTGATGGCAGTAAAGTTTATATATAATTGCAGTATATTAATCTGAAATAAAGATGAGAAAACTGCTAATACTACTGCTCCTAATACCACTTCTCTTCTACTTCTTCTTGTACTGTTGCTGCATCTAATGACACGGATGGGGCATCGGTGTGTCTGCAGGCTGATTCAGAGTGCATTTGTTGACATGGAGAACATGTTGGCACTGTTGACGGAGCAGCAAGAGGTGAGTCACAGAAAAGAGTCAGCCTGTAGAGTGTATCAGGTGTATAGTTTTTAATGTAGTTTAATTCATATTGGTCCAAGTTAATGCTAACATGGTCCGCGGTCAGTGTTAGCAAAATCAATAACTTATTCCCTGGAGCATAACTGGTGTACTTGACTTTGATATTGATATCTATAATTGATATTTTTATAACAACGATGTATTGACGACAATTTGAAAACACTGTGAGAGGGGTGTCTTGAAGTGATGAATCTATGGATCTGTCCACTACCTGCTCAGCAGCAAACAGCAGACAGACTCGGTGAGAGAGCAGCTGGTGAACATAGTGAAGCGTTTAGCAGCTAAAGAGCCAGTTATTTCCCTCAGGTTGGTAGAAACCAAAGACAGAGCCAAAAGAGAGGGAATATTATGGCCAGAAACTCGACTCCAGATGAACACAAATGCTGGCTAGATGTGTAAATTCACAACTGTTGGCTTATTTACACAGCTCCTAACTTGTTTACACTGCCCCCGAGTGGCAGGTTTAACTTTGTTAAAAACTTTGTTACCGTTGATCATATGACTGTGTAATGACAAAAAGGTGTCACCTGAAGTGATGAACCGACAGTAAAAAGGCTCTGATAAGTTTCATGTGTCTATAAATTGTTTCTCATGTTGTTGATTGTGATTGGATTTGCTCATGTGAGCTACAGTGTGTGTTTAATGTCTGACTACAGACCATACTTCCTTTGGAATAGTAACGATAAAGTAAGAATCAGATAATGCTGATAATGTGATAAAAAGTTTTTAATTTCTTTTAGATTTAGTATACATTATATTATATATAGATATATATATTCTTCTGAATTGTTCTCTGAATTGTAACAAATTGCTATGGCTCAGGTAGAGTCAGGTATTTAGGTCTGTCTTTTCTAACTTTGAGCAAAAGTTTATGATTAATACAAAATAAGTATAAAAATTGAAAAATGAATTATAATTACATAAGTGGATAGAGAAGCTAAAATCAGTGAACAGTGTTCAGAGTCACTGTCAGTCTGCTCGGAAACAGAAACTCACAGTCAGAGGTCAGCGGATTAGGAGGTCAACAAGTGTTTGTGTGTGACTGTGTATCTGTGCGCATGCACATACTAAAACACAGAGTCTGTCTGTATGTCTGTGTGTATGTCCGTTTTTGTGTGTGTGTATTTGTGTGTGTTTCGGTGGGAAAAGGCGTCCTCCGGCTGCCTCACTAAAGGCTCCTACATTCACAGGCCCTTGATATGGTAAACAGCCACATGAATGTAGACAAAAGCATTAGAGCACCTTAAAAACACAGCGGCCCTTTTCTTTGCCTTGGGAAGCTGCAGGCGAGGGGAGTCAGGGAGGAGGAGGAGGGAGGTCAGGAAGGAGAGGGGGACTGCAAAAGCTGATGGTGATAAATCAACAAACTGCAATCAAACTTTAAGTCCCCCTGTTTGGCATTTATAAACACAATGTAAATAAACGTAATAATATAGGGCTGAGCAGATATTGTGTGTTTATTAATGTATTTGTCAACAACTATAACTCCGCCTCTGAAAAACCCATCTGTCTAAACAGATAATGAATAACAATATAGTTATAATTGACCACTTTCCCATTCAAGTGAATGAAAATGTTGTTTTAATTGTTGACAAATACTGTACATTAATAAAATGTCTTATATCTGCATTATAGTGTTTTATAAACCATTTATTTGTGTATCTTTGTGTATCCCTTTTATTTTTTCTCCTTAACCACCACCTCCTCTCTCCCTGTCTCTCCTTTAATACGCTCCTCTCTCTGACTCATCCGCTCTTTTCTAACATCTTGTTCTCACCCTGCTCAGTTCTTTTCTTTCAGTCCAATCAAATAAACAAATAGCCTTTTTAATTCTTTCAATATCAGGAATACAAATTCCGAAGAATATTTTTTCTATTGAACCTGACAGTTAATTCTTCCCTGAATTGGCAGTTGAAGTTTTTCGACCCTATCACGTGGTCTTCATCAGCAGATGGGCTTTGCTCAGTTGTCATGGAACTGTAGCTCTTAAAACTTTCCATCAGTCAGTCTGAGCTCTTTCGCTGTTTCCAGCTTTGACTCCAACACGAAGGAGAAGTTACAAAAGTGAACAGAATAATTGAAGTAGAAACATTTATAGTTCTGTGGCAACTGAGGAAATGTCATCTGCTGATTAATAACTGTGTGATATGATTGAAATAAGCAAGTAGGTGAATCTTGAGTTGAGTTTTCTTAGTATCTCTGTTTTGGGCAACAAATTAAGAAATGTATAATAATGAACCTTCTCCTCATCACAGGTTCAGGATGCTGAGGATGCACAGGACTTGCAGCTCACAGCAGGTCAGGTGGAGTTTGACAGAGTCTGTTTCAGCTACGTACCTGGGTGTGTAGCCAACAACTAATCTGTTTATAGCTGAAATCCATCTTTCTATAATTTGATCAGATTTGAATCAATTGTATATATAAACTGTATAAAAACAGAGACTGTTGTTGTTTAAATAATGTGTCTCTAAGAATCAAATGCAGCCTGAAGCTGGTATAGCTGGTGCAGCATACAAAAAGTATCTGACTATGACTCTGCAGACTACTGTTTACATCCCGTTGCCTACCAACAGTCTGTTTGTTTTAACCATAAACACAACTTTCCCTAAACTAAACCAAATGATTTTATTTGGGTAAACCTAACTTCATGTTAACCACAGAGGTGGTAGATCATTAAATTAGTCATTTTATACTGGTTATATGCATTATGGACGCCAATGGCAAACAATCTGTTTGGTCTTACAGGTTGGAGGACTTGCTGAAAATATAAGAATAATATGAGAATGTTTACAGAAAGGAGAAGCCAAGACATTTACAATGAACCTTTCCTAAAATACAATATGAAGAAACGTATGATACGTGATGTTCAGTTAGCTGTGTGAAAGTTAAAATAATTGTGATACATGTTCAGTAACAATGATATCATTTAAAATTCTAATGGGTATTCTAGGGGCTTTTATTTTTACATACAAGAAGCAGCACAGCTGGTGACCATCACCTGCTGTCTGTAGGACGACAGACACTCTAAAAAACATGTTGACTTTTATTAATTGGAAGTCTTGGCTGACCTCCTGTGTGCACTGGCATTTATCTTAAAGTCTGAGCCAGAAGGACAGGCCAGGGGAGAGTAGTGTTGGTCCATTGCACTAGAATGAACCTAACGTTTATTTCTCAATTGTTCATGTTCTCTTTTGATTTTTCTCAAATCCACAAACTTTCAGGAATCGCAGTCAGAAGAATCTCTGGCACGAATAGGGTTGGAATGAAGTTTGTTTTGATCCTGACTGTTGTTGTTTTGTACATGTGTGTGTGTTTGTGTGTGCAGCACTGAGGTTCTCAGAGATGTGACTTTCACAGTGGAGGCAGGACAAACAGTCGCCCTGGTACGTTGTCTTCTGTTTGCACCTACATTCCTATTGTTCTTTCAAGTGGTATTTAAAGGACCACTTCTACCAAATAAAAACAAATTACAGTATTTTGTTTCTGTACCTTTTTTTTTTTTTTTTTTTTTTTTTTTTTTTTTTTTTTTTTTTTTTGCTTTATTTGAGATATCTGTCTCTGAATTTTTTTCAGTTTCATTGCAATTACTTTTTTATTAAAGGAACAGTCTGTGGTGGATGAAGCATTCAGATTGTTTACTTAATAAAAGTACCAAGTACCACCATGTGTTTAAAGATAAATCTTAATCTGGAATGTAAATATAGCTTTAAAAGAAAGGTTACATATTATTTGTATGCTTTTGAAAGGTAGTAATATAAAGTAGCAGAAAATGGGAATACTCAAGTAAAGTTGTGTGTGCAGGTTGGTCCATCAGGATCAGGGAAAAGCTCCATCCTGCGTCTCTTGTTCAGATTCTACGACCCTCAGTGTGGCTGCATCCGCATAGACGGGCAGGATATCTCCAAGGTACACACACACACATGCACGCACACACACCCACGCATTCACATGCACGCAAGCGCACACACACACAGTATATATACAGTATATATTTCCATCCACATTCAGTTCAGTTCACTTAAAATCAAGCAGTTTTGAGGACCATACTTTGGCTTGTTTTAGCTCACTAACTACAAGTTTTCACAAGTTTTTAGATTTATTTGTGTCCTTCCAAACAACCAATACAATACAGAACATTTGTGAAAATTTGAACATGTATACAACATGTGCATGGACATCTCAAGAGTCAGCAGGTGACCAGCATACTGTAGAAACAAAGTACTTAAAATGACTGGCAGCTGTTGACAGGAGCTTTTTAAAATAGTTCTCAATCGCATTATGTTTGGTTAGCTCAACCTGGGTTGATTGTCTGGGACGGGCAAAACTGTGGTAAAAAATGCGTAATCTGTGCTATATACTTAAAGGAATAGTTCACCACTTTGGGAATTATACTAACCCTTCGTTACAGAGAATTAGATTGATTACACAGACGAGAGGCTGTGTTCAAAATCACTTCTTGTTCACTCATTTACTTTACTTACCCCTCATATGAGATAGTTTACTCAGTAGTGAGCAGTAAATTGAAGGCACTATAAGGTGGATAAATTTACACACTCAGAACAGTGAATAAGAATATTTCCCTCTTCTCAATATCTCTGTCTTGCTTTTTATTTCTATCTCTCACTCTTTCATTGCTGTTTCAAGCCTCTGCTTCATGCACTTTGACTTCCACTTTCCCTCTCACTCCACTTTCTCTCACATGCACACACACATACGTGCACACAGCTGGGCTGAGTGTGTGAGCTCCAGTCACACTGTGAATAAATCATAGTAAAAGGTTCCTGAATAATGCAGCAACGGGTCCAGACACCAGATGTGTGTGTGTGTGCGTGTGTGTGTGTGTAAAGATAGCTCATTTATTGTACTTGAAGTAACTCTGTTTATGATTTGCCAAAAGTCTCAATAAAAACCAAACAGCACAAACACTCTCTCACACACACACACACACACACACACACACACACACACACACACACACACGTACACATACACGTACACATGTTTTCACACAGCAAACATACTTGTTCAAATGAAGAGGCTGGTGATGATTATGAGGTCGCTTATTTGTAATTACACAGCAGGAGGGACGTTTAATCAAGACACATATACACATGTGGTATTCTTTTAAAGTCGATTCGGACTGTTGATCAATCTGAGGAGGAGGTAAGGAAAGAAGTGGTAAAACTCTTCATCCAGTCTGTTGTTGTGCTAGGCAGCATCAGGGCCGGCCCTTTTCTGGGAGCCACAATGAAACGCACAAAACTTTGTTCATCTACCAGCTCTCATAGTTGTATATTTTTGCCATTAAATTGTATTGTACTGTAATTGAGTATCATATTAACTTACTAAACTTTGAAAAAATTGCTTATTGTCATGCTTCAACATACTGATCTTGTCAATGGTAAATAGTAAATGCCCTCTCAGTAAAGGTCATATGAAGGCAAACCTGCTTGATGACGATAGAAAAAAACCTGTGTGGAGTTTGCATGTTCTCCCCGTGCCTGTGTGGGTTCTCTCCGGGTACTCCGGCTTCCTCCCACAGTCCAAAGACATGCAAAATGGGGACTAGGCTAATGGGATACTCTAAATTGACCATAGGTGTGGCTGTGAGTGTGAATGGTTGTCTGTCTCTATGTGTTTGCCCTGCGATGGACTGGCGACCTGTCCGGGGCGTCCCCCGCCTCTAGCCCGAAAAGATGCTGGGATAGGCTCCAGCCCCCCCGCGACCCTACTAGAGGATAAGCGGTAGAAAATGGATGGATGGCATTTACAACACAGTACATAGGCGTAGCCCTGCTAATCACAAATAGATCCATGAAGTGTGTGGCATCGACTTTTAATAGCCTCATGATATATTACATGAGCTGTGAGTGAGAAGTGAAAATGAGAAGCTTAAATGTAAGTAAACTCTTAAATTGGGTGGTAATTCTCTGAAATGCCTCAATCACATTTGAAAATGATGAGTCAATAAAGAATTTTGATTAGTAGCTGGCCATAAACTCTCACCTTTATTTACAGAGTTAGAGTGAGGAGGAAGAGGAGGATATTGAGCTTTGGGTTTTGATGCCAGCAGTTTTTACACACCATCTGTTTCACATGTTGCCTGTTGTCACTCCATTAAAATCCACCAAACCTTTCATGTTGCACTATATAAATACTTTTTCAGTGTGTCACTATCAAAGGACTCATTGGCCTTTTTTACCTTGTTAAACAACGTCCATCTTAACAAGTCGTTCAGTCTTACACCCAGCATTAATTTATGCTTGCATGGTAAACTAGAATGGGATTCAGTGGAGTGAGTACCTCTGTGAAGGCCAAACAATCCTACTCATGCCTGTGAGATTGCACTATTTTGCCAAAGTCACAGAACTCAACACCATTAATGTATCTTGATTTTTTTAATATCAAGATTTATTCATTATTTCCTGAGAAATTGACGAAAGTAATTTTTGCAAATCTTGAAATGTCAAGGAAACTCCTGAATCCACTTGTTCTAAAGGAGCTATTAGTAAGTTTTCCTAGTGCTACAAAGCTAATGTTAGCGTTAATCGCTGTTTACTTATCAGTCTAGAAGAAACGTTGTGAGTTCAGCACAAAACTTCAGTCCTTTACTCGCCAAGAACTTTCTCCAAGCAACCTTTTTTTAATTTTGTTTCTATTTCCATAATTTCTTCTCTTCTACTGAAGTTAGCATGCTAACCAGCTAGCCCCGTCCCGGTTGGGCCATCTCGTCACTTTCCGATACCGAGTCACTGTAGTGTCCAGCTCTGCCCTGAAGGAGTAGAGCTACTCAGAGGACGTGTCATTGCCTCTTGTATTGTGATGACTGAAGCTTTTGGCGAGACTGGTAAGGAAACGGCTGTTAATGCTAACATTGGCTGTGCAGCAATAGCAAAACACACAAATAGCTCCTTTAATTGAATCTGACTGAAAAAACACTTCAATGGTTTCCTCATATTCTTCACTGAATGCAAAAAAGGAACAAACATTTCAGCATGAGAAGATCGATACCACTCCTGTCTTTATATGCTACTGTAGTGATTAGCTTAATTTAGCATGAATACTGCAAACAGCCTGACTCTGTCCAAGAAACAATCTCATTGGAATTTCTGATTGTGTTGTGACACATATTATTTCAAATTTAAAGTAATTTTTAAACCTCTGAACAGAGCCAGGTTAGCTGCTTCCCTCTGTCTCCAGTTCTTTTCTTAATATTTACCATACAGACAGCGGCATTGATCTCTTCAACTACCTCTTGGAAAGAAAGTGAATAAACATATTTCGTAAATTGTCAAGTAGAAGTCTACTTTTTGCAATTTTTCAGCTTTAAAACAATAATTCCCCTGCTGCTTTAAAAATGTGGTACACATTTGAGGTACACACACAGCCATCTCGAAAAATCACAAATGCCTTTCATGTCGTTTGCCAAAATAGTCTTAACCTCAGGGGCCATTTACTAGAATTTTCCCATGCTTGAAACTTAATCTCAAGATTGTTTTTCTTCCAAGATCTGGTTAACAGCTCACTTTTCTCGTACGTAGAGCTTCTTTCACTTTTCTATATATTATTTTAATCTACTGCAGTTAGTTTAACATGTGATTCTTATCAATGATTTTTTTTCCAGCGGAATCTGGAAATTCTCAGGAAGATGTTCTGCTCGTTGCACACAGCTGCTTGGAGATTGGAGGATCATTTCTTTTCCCAAGTCTATCTTAACATATAGATTTGAGAGAGTTATCGGTGGCTGTAATAATTTCTCCTCCTCTGACCCATACTGGCCTTGAAGTGACCTGAATGCGCTGTAACAAATAGGGGACAAAAACTACAGCCTTTGTTCTGTGCAGAAATGCATCCTAACATCAGCTGGAGCTAATATTACGTGGTCTGGGTTAGCCAAGTCAAGTCTTTGATTTAATACTGTTGTTAAATTATTTGGAAATGAGTGGAGAGAGTTGTAATCTTGTATCTTAGTTTCTAAATGTGTGAAGTAGTGGCTTCACAAGGTTACAGGAGGTAGAATTTCAACAGCAGAGATGCTTGTTGACTCTTTTACATGTGAGTTTTGCTACAAAAGTGCGTCCAGTTCTTTCGCAACACAGCGAACACTGCTCAGCCTCTTGGACCTCTGGGTTTGTTTTTGGCCCATCTGTCCTGTGCTGTTCTGTTTGTCCCTGCATATGGCAGCCACATGTGGTGAAGCTGTGATGAGTCCAGCTCTGCTGACCCTCATGCTGATGGCTGGTTGCTGAATGCTGCTGTGATTCATCTGTTTGTTTTTGTTTTTTTTAAGGTGCCAGTCAGGTTTCCTTTTTCAGATTTTAGGGGATATAAACAGCAATCTCAATTTAGTTTAGTTCCTGTTCAGCCATGTTGGCATCACTGCTCGTAACTACCCAGTTTTTCCTGTTATTCTATGACACACCTTCCCGTTGGTCAGGAAGGAGTAGCCAGGAAGACCAGTTTTTATTAAAGCAAATGGACAAGCTTCACCAACTCTAGATGAATCATTGCTGGGTTAGAGCAGGACAGAGGGACACAGAGGGTTACTACTGTAGAGCCAGATTGTTAAAGGAATAGTTTGACATTTAGGCAAATTGATTTTCTTGCCAGTTAGCTTAGCTTTGCAAAAAGACTGGAAACATGGGGAGACAGCTGTGTTGAAATTTAACAAAGTCAGCCTCAGCAGCTTGTATAACTTGTTGTCCAACTGCGTCGGAGGGGAAGATGTTCATTGCTAACGGTCACACTGGGGTGAAAAGCTTGCTGAAATAGAGAGGGAGGCACGATAACCATTAAAATACGGAGATTATGGGCCACACTTTCAGACTGTCTCTCCCAGAAGACGTTCATGTTGTTGCCCTTGGTTGTCCATGTGAAAAATAACAGAGACAGCAGTGCAAAAAGGGAAGAGTGTCCTTGAGAGCGAAGTTCAAACCCTGCTTACTTTCTCACCTCTGCACAGCTGACCAATCGCAGTGTGACAAAGGTGTGAATGTCAGATCGTTGGTTTCAGAAAGTTAAAGAAATTGTCGAACACATATACTATGGCTGTCAGTCACCAGATCTCAACCCAGTTGAACATTTATGGCACATTTTGTACAGATGTGTTAGACAGCACTCTCCGACACCGTCATACACCAAATGAGGAATTACCTTCTGGAAGAATGATGTTCATCCCTCCTGTAGATTTCAGAGAGTTGTAGCACATGGTCGCCCAACACCTAAGACACTTTATGTTGGTTTTTCCCTTAATTTGCCACCTGCCTAACGATGTTGGTGGCCAGCTGCATGCCTGCAGCGTTGACTCAACCTCCTCTTTATGAGCGATTATGTTTACTGCTGAGTGTATTTGGCAATGCAGATTATATGAACATATTTTATAGAAAATAAGGTTTGTGAAGAAATATCTCACTACATCATCTTACAGATTTACTGTAATGGTAATCATTATCTCCTGTGAATGAGGACAGCTGTCTGACAATAAGACTTCCTCTTTTGATGTGATGCTTCAATGAAAAACATTAAAAGCGCCTTTTTTTGTTTTTATCCCCCTTTTGCCTTTTTCCCCTCCATCTGTCTCTTTCTCATTTTATAACATTTGGTGTTACAGCTCTGTCAGCCCGCCTCTATCAGAAACAGATGTTGTGTTGTTCT
Organism: Seriola lalandi dorsalis; assembly: GCF_002814215.2. NCBI lineage: Eukaryota > Metazoa > Chordata > Actinopteri > Carangiformes > Carangidae > Seriola > Seriola lalandi. The sequence goes on from NW_019525464.1 coordinate 1,016,779, forward strand.
CAAGTGGAAGAAATAACAAAAGTAAACAGCAAAGATCAAATTAAGGGAAAGTGAGTGATTACCAGCCAAACCGAGCTGGTGCAGGAAATGGAATTTGTATTGTTGTGGCTGCGGAGGAAAGCTTTCCACAGGAAAGACTCAAAGTACTGCACACTGACCAGAGAGTCATTGAAAACCGGAAATTATTTCTGGAGAGATGAAGAGCCAGATTCACATAATACTGAGAGGTTTATTCTTAAACAGGGGAAAAACATCACGACCATTTCACTCGTACCCGTTTGGACACTGAAGCGTACTGGTGTCGGTATGGTCTGCCTGCCTCTTCTGCTCCCAACAGTCTCTTACCTCCTGATCAAATGTGGTTGATCTTTATGATGTGGCAATGGATGTAATAAGTGCACAGATCAAATCCTTTCAACAATCAAATTGAAAATAGCAATCTAAAAGAAAATAATGTGGAGTGATCGTAGTTGTTATTTTATAAACCAATTCCTCCAGGTTTCTCTACAGTTCACCACCTTTTCACTCTGCAGTGTTAACAGTCCCTCTAGCCACATTTTTTCCACCCATCGTTTTAATTGAATCTCTATTTTTCTACCGATAATTGCAGCCTAAATTAGCACGGCAAATTATTCATTGATGAATGAATTGTTTATTGACACGTGAGTAAAAGAAGGCAAAGACCACATTTTTAATGAGTTACTGTCACCTAGTTACCACGTCTTATAACAAGATGAGATGTGTTGTTAATTATAAGAAAGATGGAGAAGAAGCTAGAAGCCTTGTGGATAAGGACAGAAGCATAAAAGCCTGAGAGAGACACGCAATGATAGACATGTACAGAAATCAGTTTAGGACATGTGTGCTGTCTGTGACCTAGGGCAGCATGCATTATATAGTATAGGATGAATTTAGCCATGCAACATTTATGTAGATGTATGCTGAGTGTGTGTGAGAGAGAGAGAGAGAGAGAGGGAGAGAAAAAAGACGACCAAGTAAAGAGAGAAATTTTCCCGGCTCATAGACATATCTGTTAGAACTGTGACCTGCAGATCTGAAGATCGCTGATACTCCCTTCATACGTAGAGTCACTACACGTATGAGTCTTGTGGTGACATTGCAACCAAGAAGCATTTGAGATGGACTGAAAACCTGTTGTGAAATGCTTTCTAGCCAGATGTTGAAAAAGTTGTGAACAAAGCCACATAAGTCAACTTTTGTTTTTTGTTTAAAAAGGAAAGACATTTTGTGCTGTTGTTTTGTTTTGTTTTGTTTTTTTCTTAAATCCCTGATCAGTGAAACCATGTGATTATTCATGTGGGTGATTGGGCAGTGTGAGATGAAGCAAAATTTTATTCTAATCCGTTCATGTGATTCGCCCTTATAGCTAAACTGGTGATGTTGTTATGAAAACACTAAATCACACAAGTTATTTACCTTGCAGCCTTTTTTGTTTTTAGCTATTTTCCAACAGCATCATGTGTTACCACTATCCTCTGGACTGGTTTCCTCTGGACCCTGATTTGTATGCAGCTTGGAAAAACCAAGACAGATACAATCAGATTTGCAATCTGGTCAAAGGAGATGGAACTGGATTTTATCTCAGACTCTTGAAATTACGTAAACTGGTACATGTTACAACCCAAGTGCCATGCTGTACCCATACATGTTTGTTTTTTTAAATTAAGCATGAATTAAACACTTAATGAAAGTAGGTTCCAAAGCTGGTTCTACGTTAAATCCAGGTTAGCAAAATACCTGGAAAATACCTTGCTAAGCTCCACAGAACATCTGGTGTACAACGGTAACCACTCTCCCTCGCTGTCTTTACTGTGTCTCAGGTGCGTCAGTCCTCTCTAAGGTCGTACATCGGCGTGGTTCCCCAGGATACCGTTCTTTTCAACGACACCATCGGCAACAACATCCGCTACAGCCGAGTCGCAGCCACCAACCAGGAGGTGGAGAGAGCTGCCATGGCTGCTGACATACACACCAGGATACTGGAGCTTCCTCAGGGTCAGTCGTTTCACTTTGACTTTGCTGAAGCAGACCTGTAATATTATGTTTGTCAATTTGAATCCTGATGTTAGAGCCATCTCTTTCATTATCAAAATTATCTGTGTTTAACCAGGTTATGACACAGAGGTGGGGGAACGAGGGCTGAAGCTCAGTGGCGGGGAGAAGCAGAGAGTGGCGATAGCTCGAACCATCCTGAAAGAACCTGAGATCATTCTGCTGGATGAGGTGAGGATGGAGGTGGAACATGAAGTTGAACACACTTTGCTGCAACTGAACACATGCACCTGTTCATTCCCCTTTTAATAAAAAAAACATAAATCACATAACTGACACATGTCGCCTACTCCAGTGTGTCCATGTTAAGTCTTCTGCACTTCTCAGGCTGCCGGATTTTAATTACTTTAACGTGCCTGACCGTGTCCAGCTTTGACTGCCGTCCTAAACACTGTGTCAATAAAGTTCTGTGTCCAATTTTCACTGAGTCCAACATCCCTTTTACAAGAGAGGCCCAAACAAATTAAATCCCAAAGACAATTCAGTCACGCAGCAGTCATTAAATGCACTAGCACACTTAATAAATTCACAATAAATTCACACATTTTAGCAGTTAGTAGCTAAAATGTTTCTCTGCAGTGGAATATATGTCAACAAATAGTATTTAATTTCATTATACTACTTATTACACTCATATATACTGTGTTTGGTCCATCAGGCCACTTCTTCACTGGACACCCAAACTGAGAGGAACATCCAGGCTTCACTGGCCAAGGTCTGCACCAACAGGACGACTATAGTGGTCGCACACAGGTGACATTACTACCAAGCTGTGTCTTGTTAGGAGGGAAGTTTCCTGCTTCCTTTCTTTATAACTAGGAATCTTCCTGATAAGTTTGCTTGTTTTACTTGAGCCACAGTGTTGTGTTGAAGGAGCTATTTGTAAGTTTTGCTATTGCTACATAGCCAACGTTGGCATTAACAGCTGTTAACTTACCAGTCTGGAAGAAACGTTGCGAGTTCAGTATCAAACTTCATTCCTTCAATTGGCAAGAGCTGTCTCCAGTGGTGGAAAGCAATGCCAACTCTTCTCCTTCACGTCTTTTATTCTGCTGAAGTTAGCATGCTAGCCCTAGCCCATCTTATCACTATCCGATACCGAGTCACTGTAGCCTCCAATCTGCGCTGAAGACGTAGCGCTGCTCAGAGGATGTATTAAGCTCCTGACAAGAAACCACATTCTGTGGCAGAGAAAACATACAAATAGCCCCTTTTTAAAAACACTACAGCAGCAATTAAAACTTAATATCATAGCACACCAGTTTTATCCACACATCAACAGAGTGACGATGTTGTTGTTGTAATAATGGAAAAGAGAAAAGCATCCGTCAAATAGTAACATCCACTCATCCGTGGACAATCAGGTGAGGCATGGCTATGTTTGTGAATGCACATGGTCCTTTCTAATACTGACTGCAAGTTGTTGTGAGCAAAAAGATCCTCCAATGTGGAACTGGAGCTGGGTTTCTGTTCTTTTGACACTGAGTGAATAAACAGACATTCTGCTCTATAAATGAGAGTGGTCTGTTACAGTGTGGTTACAGTAGCGGTGGTAATACAGGACCGAACCAAAAAGAAGAACCAAATGTGAGTAGAAGAGATGAAAGGAAAAGAGGGATGTGGTGAAAGGAAAACAGGATTAGAGCGCACACAAAGAGAAGGATGGAGAGATTAAATGGAAAGCTGATTGGAGGATATGAGGTGACGCGTGATGACAGGTCAACAAAAGTAAAAGAAACAGATGTCTGGTTATTCATCAGTCGGAGTGATATTGAAAAAAGACTTGAAAGGCTGTGACACTCGCAGACATTAGAAGACATTAGGAGCGAAGCAGCCTGTGGTACTGATGCCGGCTACACGGCACGGACCCAGTTATCATCATTTCCTCTGTACAATGGATTTTGTGTTTTTTTTCTCTTTCTTCTTGTTCCATGACTAACATTATTAAATCACGGTTTCTGTTGTACAGAAGAAAGTTGACTAATTTGATCAACAAAAGCAAAAAGCTAAATGTGTTTATTTGTGTATATCAAATTACCTGTGAGGACAACCTGTTCTTTCCACATCCTGCTCTTTTTCCACATCAGGCTGTGTTGTCTGCTCCAGTAATTATAGATCTGGACCTAATGGCTTTTGGAAACAGTCAACAAACCAAAAACAACAAAACTGTAAACTTGGAAATCTCACAGTGTGTAACCCAGCAAAAATCTTTACATATAAAAACGACTTTTTAAAGCGTGAGGAGTCTTATTTTTCACAACCGAAGAATGTGCACACCTGTATGGAAACTCTGACCCATGCAAACAAACATTGTCCACAGATGTTGACTGTAACTAGTCATCTGTGACTGTTACTGACACCGAAGCTCTGAGGCATTTGTCAAACTTGCTGTTTTTATACGACTGTGCTAATTGTTGCTCCGGTAAAGAAAACCACTCATGAATTTTTGAAGTAACAACAACAAAATGAACATTGCACAAACTGGCATTGTATTGTGTTATTGAATAACTGTCCATACTCGAGATTCATTCATGGAGAAAACATATTTATATTATCCAGCAGCAACATTTTGTTTAACTGTTTTTGTTTAACAGTGTTGATACTGAGACGTTGTTCCCAGGTCTGACAAACAGACATCATCTTATCATGTACATTAATTGTCTCTCTCCTAAATCTGATGATTATTTATTGATCAGTTGTCTTTTGAATGAGTTGATCCAGCAGCTTCTTAATCTTTGAATAGCAGTGACAGATGGAGTCTGGTGGCAGGATCAGGGCTGTTTATTAACTGAATCAGTCTGGCCTTAAATTAAATTAAAACACACAATCACAGCAGACAGATGAAGATTTAGACTTTGAAGCCTTTGAAATCTCTGTTATTGGGAATTTATTGTGAATTTTTCCCTTCTACTGAACATGGCAGCAATCTGCTGCTAAAATCAAGCTCATCTAACAGAATACTGAAATGTATGTGGCAATGACGCAGTGTCGAACTCTTTGGGTAGACCTACTGCATGTCTAAAGTTTCATTGCTTTAAAACCCTCTTTATCTCATACTGTACTCCTTTCATTCAGATTATTTCCTGCCTACTCTTTTGAAATGACACTGTCTTAAAAATACAAATAACGAGTCTTAAAAACAAAAACTGAGGGAAGTTCGTTTCCTTCAAAAAGTAATAGGAGGTGATTTGACTAGAAACAGGAAGAGGAGAACTGTTTGCAGTTGGGAGTAATTAAATGTGTAGAAGATGCACAATTTTGAAAAACAAGTATATGATGGCCTACCTGAAAGAGGAGGGGATTTCCATTCTTTATTTACCATGGTTATATTACTTTTTAAATTAAAGTGTGCAGGTCAGGCAAATGTTTGGCCAATGTAAATGGTAATTCTATGGACCCAAAGCTTGACAGTAGAATCTAAATTGTACACTCGGAGTATAATAAATTATAAGTTTAGTATCAGTAGGTTGTATTTTAGGAAAAGCATTAACAATGATCCCAGGGATCTCTGTCAGTGAGCCACCCTGCATCGTACGTGGGCTCTGGAAATGATGCGTCTCCATGTAAACCAGCCGTCATTAATGTTATTAGTAACACCTGTGCTTTTCCTGCCATGAGGTGTCAAAACGGTCTGCAGTCAGGAAGGCTTCGTCCTAACACATGACACCAAGTTATCAGCTGTGGGTGAGTCTTCACTCATTTAACCAGGACTAAAACCTCAAAGGTTACACTTGTATTAATGAATATAAAACTTTAACCTCAACCTAAAAACAGGACATGAACTGTATATCCTGAATATAGTGTCTGCATGTAAACACACGGGATGTTTTCTTGGTGGTGAAAAGCCTGAATGAGTGGAGAAAAAACCCGTTGACGTCTGCAGTCTCTAGAGAGAGATATTTCTACCTGTGACCGAGGTTTTCTATCAAATATTGAAGGTGGACGTCCAAAGATGGTCTTGATGACATTAAAGCAGAGTGGTGGCTCAGCTGAAGCTTTAAAGTGACATGCAGCAGTTTGGAGAGGCATGAGGTCTGAACCTTTTTTTTTTTTTTTTTAATGTTCAATATCCTTTTTTCAGATTCGTACATTTACATGAAAGAAAATTCTGAAAATTAGAGAAAACTTTCATCTGTGCATCTTACAACACCTTGGGAATAATTTCCCTGATTCCCCACTGCGTCACATCACGAAGCTGAGAGCCATTCAGATAGCTGAGTGTGGCTTTAATCAGACTCTCATCAGGGAGTGGTCATAAATATTAACTTTAATAATTTACAGACAAGTTCATTCAGAGTTCCCCAACCCAGAGTGACATATTCAGCTCTCTTTCTGTGTGTGTGTGTGTGTGTGTGTGTGTGTGTGTGTGTGTGTGTGAGAGCTTTGGTTGGTTGAACATGTGTGACAACTGAAGTGTGCTTGTATGTCTCTGTTAGTGATTACTGAGGAATGACTGTGTATTTTTTTACTTTTATAGGACAGCTGAATATATTTAACATCAAACCACACATTATGACCACCTCCCACTCTCTCTTTCTACAGATACCGTACGTCTCAATCTTTTCCCATTTCCTCATCTTATCCCGCTCGTCTCAACCTCTGACACCTCTGGAATTACTCTCTCTATCTCTATCTCTGTCGTTCCACTCTTCACACGTGTGTCTGAAGAATATTTCCAGTTTATTACTTGGATCTTGTTTCTGTGGCTGTGGCCATCGTTTCTGTTGTTACTAATAACATTATTACGTTTGTGGCTGTACACTCACAACACAGCAACATCGCTGAGAAGGACTCTCACATTCAAACCGATTTCAAACAATCTCCGGGGCCTCGTTTCCCAAAAGCATCTTAAGGCTAAGATGGTTGTAAAATCCATCTTTCAGACCTCCTTAAGCTGAACAGGTGTTTCCCAAAAGCATCGTAACTGCAGACATTTTTATTGTAGATTAACGAGAGCCTCCTACACACTCGCAGGAGGTCATGGGAGGCTTCTTAGGAAGTTTCAAAACCTGCGGGAAGAACCAAAAACTTCAAGTTTTATTTAAGGTTATATTGTTTTTGTTCATTTCTGAGTCTGTATGTTTTTTCATCATGAACACAAGTTTTTAAGTGATGTGTGATGGAAAATTAGTCCTAGTGTTTTGAGAAAATAAGGAAAGCCACTGAACGCTTTGTGATGTATATGTTTGTAATATATAGACAGTTAAACAGCATCATCCTCATCAACATAGACGACTGATGTTGTGAAGCTCTTAATGGCTTCTGCACCTGCAGCAAAGTTTTCCTTTGGGAAACAAGTAATGTGTGTGTGTGTGTGTGTGTGTGTGTGTGTGTGTCTGTGTGTGTGTGTGTGTGTGTCTGTGTAGAAATACTCTTAGAAAACACTTAACTTCAAAGGTCGACTGTTGCTGGGAAACAGGACACTGGTTAGTTAAACTGATTTAGAAGAGGAAATGGAGGTGAACAGTGAAATTATTACCCAAATGTCTGTTAAGCATCCATCAAAGTTTCCTTACACAGTTGTGCTCACAGTTTTCATGTGAACTAGAGGAATTAGTGTCAACATTACATGCCTGCTCACTTTCAGTTTAATCTCTGAACGAAGTGGTTTCCAATAGAAACACTGGCTGAAGCTACAAAAAGGTGCTACTTCTACATCTGGGCCAATTCTGGCTGTTATCCGCTGGTGTGGCCTAGCAGCCGGCAAGATTAACTATGTGTTCGCTGAAGTTGGCCCAGATGTGGAAGTAGTAGCTGACAATCTTGCTGTATATATGGGCCAAACTGGGGCCAAGGACACAGGCGTATAGTGGGCCAGAGAAAACACAAATCCATGAAGTCCCAAGTGTTCACAAGAATGATTTTGCGCAATCCCGTCTGTGGTTATAACCATGAGAACTCTCCCTTTGTACAAAGGCTACCCACCCCAACCACCTCCGGGCAACTCTGCTGCTGCTAATAAATGAAGTGCGTCATTCATTCAAAATAAAGAAATGAAAAGAAGAAGAAAATAAAAAAAGTAGCCTCTGACCATGATCCAGTAAGCGATCACGACATTGTAATTAGGACCAGCTAACGGTTTAGCAGTGTATGACTTGTAATTTGTAGGGAACATGGTTGAAGCGACAGGCAGTGACATGAGGGGATTGAGGATTAATGATTGTGTGATGTTGCAGGTTGTCCACTATCGTCGAGGCGGACCAGATCCTGGTGGTTCACAATGGACAGATCGCAGAGAGAGGAAGGTGAGGTTGTTTTTTTTTTTCCCAAGTGTCTTCCTCCATCTCATCCTCCAACCACAGCCACTGGTAACTGTGTATGTGTGTGTGCGTGCGTGTACGTGCGTGTGTGCGTCAGTCAGTCACACCTGAATGTCTTTGTGTGTCCTAAGTGCTTGCAAATTTGTTATCTGTAGATCAAAACCTCAGAGTGTGTTTTTGTGTGTGACCCTTAAACCTCCTGCTATCTGTCTTAGCCCCAGAGGGTGATGGACCACACCACACACACACACACACACACACACACACACACACACACACACACACACACACACACACAAATGCAGTGGAGCCGTCACTTTACTGCTGATGCATACCATCTTTTGATATAGGAGCTGGCTACGAAGACTTCCTTTCTCACACACCGAGGTTACAAACACACACACACACACACTGAGCTGGTCACATCCAGATGCATGCAGGTGTTTACCCATCACTCACTGCAGAGCTTGATTTGCCCCTGCAGGCGTGTGTAAGGAACACCGTCCAAGAACCATTCATCTTTTGATTGACGCTGTGATGTAAACACAAAGCGGCCCATTTAACCTCTGGTGTCAGAGTACACACAATCTCTGCCACAAAGTGCGAGAGTGCATCATGAGACAAAGACAGGAAGAAGCCTCATCCTGTCCTGGGGGTTTACCTCCGCTCAACATGCTTTACATGGACTATCCGCTAATTCTGAAAACGCTGCTAAGGCTGTGAATCCGATCCTCCTGCTCTCTGTGGTCACCTATACTATGTGTCAGTGTAGCCAAACTCCTGATTTAATTGTTCTCATTTTCATATTTTTCTATTTTTATCATTACACAACTGAACAAGTAACACGTTTTATGAGACTGAGACAATAAATAAAGCAGTAAAATAACAATTTGTGAATGAGAGCTCAGTTTTTTGGGTGTGATGAGCGACCAAAACTGAGAGGAAAAAATGTGTCTAGCTGCCTCAGCGTGGAAGTATTTATAGGCTCGAGTGTGATATCACATAATTTAGGAAAAGCCTCAGCATCACTCTTCTCTCTCTTTTTTTTTTTTTCTCCTCCATGTCCCTGGTCAGATTGACCACTTGACCTCCTCTTTCACTCGGCACCCAAGTTTCTCTTCATATTCCCTTCATTTCTTTTCCCATCATCCCCTCTCTGCCTTTCTGTAGCTTCCATCTGTTCATGAACCTGCTCTCTTTCTCTCTCTATCTGTATCTCTATTTCTGACCCCCTCTTGCTCTCTTGCTCTCTCTCTCTCTCTCTCTCTCTCTCTCTCTCTCTCTCTCTCTCTCTCTCTCTCTCTCTCTCTCTCCGTCTGGCAGTCCAGACAGTAACAGACTTGTGGTTTTATTAATTCATAGTAAAGTTGGTTCAAGTCTGCGGGAGGATTTCAGACAGCTCAACTTTGCACTTCTTGGAGCAGCTCTAGTGTCACAAGACATTATGAGTGACCCACCTCCTCCTCCGCCTGCTCTCCTTCTCCTGTAAATTGTGTTTCCTCGTGTTTTTTTTATTTTTTGTCTCCGACAGTAACATCTGAAATGTCACTTTTGTCACACTATACTGAAGGTGCTGCTGGTCAAGTGAGTGGTCAAATGGTGAAGCCAACATGTTGTTTAAGGGACTGTAAAAGCTATTTCTGGAACATGAATGATGAATGATGAGGTTCAGATAAAGATGATTCTTTCTATTTCCTGACAGGTTTACTGGATGCCTCACCCGAGAAGCTGAATCAGAGACTCATACTGATTTTTGATTTTTTGATTTTTAAGATGCAGTTTCTCATCTCATTTTCATCCCCTTTGCTCTTTTCATTGTCCTGTTCTGTTCAGACACGAGGAGCTGCTGGTCCAGGGAGGTCTGTATGCGGCCATGTGGATGAAACAGCAGAAAACTCTCGACACACCAACAGAAACACAGAGCAACAATCAGACTCAAGAAACTTGAGTATGAATATTTTTTTGATCCAGTACCCACCACATACTCTTTTGTCATATCTGTTGTATCTGCAGCCCTGACTGAAGTAAAGTCCGGAGAAACTGAAACTCTGCAGCTGGTTATAAAATCACATTGACACTGGTGTCGTCATTCATACACTGAGGCTGAAACGCAGTAGGAAGTGTTAGCAACATAACAGAACCTTAACCCCACCTGTCCCTCCCAGAGCAGGATTTTCCATTAGAATTAATGATGCATCACTTCTAATACAATGTATTTAGTATTAGGCAGTCTCTAACTTTAGTTGCTTAACCATAATTAGCTAAGACACACACACACACACACACACACACACACACACACACACACACACACACACACACACAGATGAGCAACATGGTCAGGTAGGATGAAGAACAAAGCAGCTATTACTTTCACTGACTCCAGGTGGGAGCATGAATATGCCTTTATCTGCAGGTTTAAACTGCTGCTGCTGTAACTTTCCTTTCCTATAGGTGGCGCAGGTTGACATGTGTAGAACTGGTGTGACAATATCCAAGTGCAATTTACAGCTAATGCCAAAGGACACGGATAATTGTGAAGCTGTAGGAAACATTAATGTTAGCCAGCTAACAACCGTATGGTAGAAATGCTGTAATGAACATTGGGAAGAATTTACTAAATGTCAAGGTGAAAGTTCCTCTGCAGCAGAAGCTGCTGGCAGTGACCAGACAGTCTGTGAAGATTTAACCCCAGTCATTAAAAACTGAGGCGATTATGTTACTGTGATTGTTTTGGTGAAAACATCCTGGATGGGCTGAAAGTGCCGGTGTCAGAGGTGACTGTTTAGAGTAAAACTATATCGGCAGCCTGAGGCCCAGAGAGAGAGAGAGAGAGAGAGAAAGAGAGAGAGAGAGAGAGACAGATGGAGAGAATGTTTCAGAGAGAACTGCATCTGGTTACAAATAAAAACCGGAAACAACAGCTGTGTCATGGCTTTTCTCTATAAAAGACACGGTGATACACAGCAGAATCCAGCTGTATCACAAGCCCCTTTCAGACATAGACTTGCATTTATTACATAAATGTGTTTTTAATTTTATGTAAGTTTTATGTTCAGATAACTTTTCTGTAAAGGTCGAGGCAGCAGTCTGACTAGTAACATTTCCAGAAGACTTGCAACCGCAGCAACACAAGTTCAGTGGCGACTCCTCTACCGTCATTATCCTTAAATCAACAATTATCAATATTTTTATTGCAAGGTAAATCTGTTATTACAGGTATTAAATTTTGACATTGACAGAAAAAGAAACTGGAGGTTGTGGACGTTTTGTTTTAAAACTTAATTAGAATTATCAGCTGACAAAAGCAGTGGGCTTACATTCAGTGTTCAGCCCCGACATCACGACCAATGGCGTAGCTCGTATGTTTAGTGGTTAAAACATTAAGTTTTAATAGAACATAAATAAAATCTGTCTTCACAGCTTTAGTTGCTGTGAATGAGTGTTATAATAGTTCCTGGCCCCTGTTTGTCAGCCAGAGCTCCCCACCGAGCACTTTATTAGGAACACCTGTACACCTGCTTATTCAATCAGCCAATCATGTGGCAGCAGTGCAATGAATAAAATCCTGCAGATACAAGTCATGAGCTTCAGTTGTTGTTCACATCATCATCAGTGAGTTCAGTGACCTGCCCCTGTCTCCAGAACAACGCCCCTGGGATGTGCTAGAACAGGAGATTGGCAGTTTGAATGTGCAGCTGACAAATCTGCAGAAATGATGTGAAGCATCACGTCAACATGGAGCAGAATCTCAAAGGAGAGTTTCTCGTGGAATCCACGCCACAAAGAACTGAGGCTGTTTTGAGACCAAAGGGAGGAATTAGCCGGTATTGGTATGGTGCTCAGTGTGTGAGTGTATATGATCCCTGCAGCTGATCACAGAGTAATTCATATGGAGACAATGCAACTGAGCTTCCAGCTTTTTGTGTGTTTTCTCTCTCTTCCTTTGGACAGTTTTTGCTGTGAAGAAAATGCAAATAAAAACCTGTTGTAGTTGGATTTAAACATTTACTTTTAATTGAGATTCTAATGTAAAACAACTTCCTCTGAACATCACTAAGATAGAGTATAAATATCTCAACTCTTTGTTATGGCTAACAGCTCCAAAGCTTTACTGACTGGATGTTGTGAGCAGCCCACAGTAATATTCAGGTTTCTGAATAGATGCTTCTTGGTAGTTGTAGTTGTGAAACCCTGGAGCCAGTCCAGCTTTGCTGCTGTATCGCCTTTTAGAGTAGGGTTTACATCAAAGCGGTTGCTCAAGAATTCCAGTGCTAACTTGGCCCGTGTTGATTTTATCTTGGCAACAACTTGAACTCATCACCATCAGGACGGAGCTTAAGAAGTGGAAACCAGATGAATAAATCTCTTCACTGCTTTCTAAAAGTATTTTATTGACTAGATTTTTGTGATGCCGCATGCAACTAAAAACATTTCAGCTAAATTACATCTCATATTCTGTACAGATCATTACACAAACTGTGAATATGCACATGTCAACCTGTTGGACGCAGTTCTGGTCCAAAATGTCCCACACGTTTGGGAAAAGTTGTTCCTCTGATCAACCCCCCATCTTCATCTTGAATAAACGAATCTCTACTGTAAAATCAGTACAACAGCAAACATCTGTACGGAACACAGCTGGGGAGGGAGGGAGATGCACACTGGGCTGTGGTGTGTTTACTGTACTGTTACTGGGATGAAGAAAGACGGGAGGTAATGTACTCACAAGAATCACAAAGTACCAGCAAAAGACAGCACATACGTTGTTAGTGTAAGGGCGGGTTAATATTAGAACATGTGCATGTTTCATGTGATGGACCACACACACACACACACAAACACACACACAAACACACATATACACACACCCACTTGCAAGTTGTGCCTTTATTAAAATGCCATAGAGAGTGTGTGTAGCAGTGAGGGCAGTCTCAGTGCTTCATATCTTAATCATGATCACTGCCAACCAATCTCTCTGTCTCGGTGTGTGTGTCTCTCTGTCTCTCCCTCGTCCTCAGAATAAAACGTCCTCCACCTCTAAAGGTTAAAAATAAACCTCCTCACTTCCAGATTTTTAACTCCTGGGTGTTATTTTTATAGGGTCGGCCATCATTCCTTTATGATAACATTTTATTCGTCAGATCTGGGATTTCGTGACTCTGCGGGGCAGCTACGATTAATTTAATGTAATTGCGTGTTCACAACCAAAAGAGCTCTTGATAGAAAGTAATATTGAACTAATTGAGTATAACTGTGAATTTGTTAAAAACCTGATCTGGTTGTCACAGAACTCTGTTGATTGCCAAGTCGTATTCAGTGCAGGCTGTCCTCTCCAGTTACAATAACCTACAGTATATTTCCTTTATTTGGGTGTAAAACTTATTTGATTTGACACTGGAGACCACTGCCGGTCTCTCATCGAGTCAGTGTTGCTTTCATTTAAAGGATAAGGTTTGAAATATTCTGTTCTGTATGATTCTGAAATTACTCAGTAGGAAAATGATCAGGGGGTTGAATTGTACTGATTGATGGAATAACGCACTGTTGGCTTTGGTCTTTTCAATAAGAAAAAAAACAGAATATATTTTGGAAATAATAATTCTGCTTGGTTAATATGATGCACTGAATAAACATGAGGCAAACTGATTTGAAAAGAGCAAGCAGTAGTCTGTGTGTCACCATATTCTCCCAACATACTCAATACTGACCTTCAAATCTCACTCTTGTCCTTGGAAGGAAGTTTGACAACTAAACAAAAATGTTCTTTTGTCGTCATTCATGTTTTCTTATAAGAAAAAATTCAAAATCCACACAACACATGGATGGAAACTCTGTCTCAGTGTTTTCGTCACTTCTGATGTCGTGTGACTAATTCATTCCAGTATTCAACTGTTTAAATGTGGTCAGAACAAGGGGAAAGAAAGAGCGGGACAGCCAAGAAGGAAAGACAACAAGGTGCAGAAAGATAAACAAAGGGGAAAAGTAAAATGATGGAGGGAGGAAGAAGTTGAGAAAAAGGTGTAAGTCGAGCAGAAAAAAGGAAAAAAAAAGTGGGAGAGAGAAGGGAAAAATAAATGGGGGGGAAATGGAAAAGGATGGAGGCAGTTGAGGGAAATAAGAAATGCAAGTAAAGGAGGGAAGGAAAGGAGGAGACGAGAAGGAAACATGGTAGAGAAGAGGTTAGAGGAGGAGATCAAGAGAGGAATGGAGGAGAGGGAAGGAAGACAGAAATAAAGAAAAAATAACTGTCGTAAAGATTAAAATACAGGCGGATGATTGGCTCTGAAATGTTAAAGTGCCCAGGAGATGTGGCGTGTACACACACACACACACACTTACACACACACACACACACACTTACACACTGACCCGAGTGTAAGCTAGCAATTGTCTCCAAGAGTGGTTGTCCTCTTGCTGAACTCACAAACACACACACACACACACACACACACACACACCCACACACACACTGTTCACATGGTGTTCAGGACACTCCCATTGGGATGAGCTGTCATCGCCATGGTTACAGTCTTGAGTTCAGAGTCAGGACACAAAGCACACACATCGGTGTCCACCAAGCACACTGGAGCTAAAGTCCTAAGTCAACACACACCGGCAAATATGCATGTGTGTGATGCAAATGTTTGTGTATGTTGTGTGTGTGTGTGTGTGTGTGTGTGTGTGTGTGTGTGTGTGTGTGTGTGTGTGTGTGTCCATAATTAATTTGTTTCCCACTCAGTCGCTCTCTCTCTCCCGCTCAGTGTCAGTGTCTCTCTCTCAGTTGCTCCTCCTGTGTTTCTGGTGCCACAGCGCGGTCGGCAGGTTCTGGCAGCCCTGGTACTCTCGCCGCATCTCTCCATCGGTCAGAGGTGGCGTGGCGTTGCAGGGAGCGCCCGCCAGCGTCACGTTTAAAAGGCCGGCCCACGGCTCCAGGAGGCGAGATATCCCTGCACCCTGATAACATCATTGGTGGAAGAGGAAATTAGAAGATCATTTAGAAGATTAAAGGGGGCAAAGGGGGAAAAGTGATAAATTACCTTCCCCAGGTGGTCCAGCAGGCAGACTGCAGGGCTGATGAGGGACCAGCTGCTGTCCTCCGAGCCCGGGTTCAACCTCTGGTTCTGGTGGTTGTGGGTCTGCCGGGGTTGGCTTTGGATCAGCACCACGTTGAGGTGTTTCTGGGACCCTCGCAGCCTCTTGGACAGAACACCGCTGTAGCTCTGATCCACAAACAGCAAAACACGAGTCGCCCTGCAGCCGGCGAGGTCGGCCAGCAGCTCGTTCACCGAGTACCGCTCCTTCAGATCAGCCTGGGAAGAGAAAGGGAGGAAGAAGGGACCAAGTGTCAAAAAGATACAAGTATATATATTATATATATATTTTTTTTAGAGGTGAGAATACACAAACTAAAGAGATACACCTTCATCTGGTGAATCGTCTGAGTTGGAATAATGGGATATATTTCTCTGGTCTTCCTGTTCCACCAGCCTTAGCATACATCTGGTTAGCACAATAGCTAACATGTTAGCAGTAGCACACACAGTCAATATGCACTCTCAAAACTAATTGCTCTGGATGAGGTTAACATCATGTAACATTGATCTTCACCAAAAGAGGAGAACTGTGATATTTGAATACTGTGCGTTCAAGGCACATTTGATGGAGCTGACAGCTGAAGAACGAAGGTAAAACAATGAGTAGTGGAGCTAACGTATCAACAGAGTAACAAAAAAACAAAACGATAAAATCCTGATTACGACCACGACCTGCTGGACTCAGTCTGACTGGCTGATTGGCGTAATGATCGACTTTAAAGATGAGCTCATATCCTCATGTTCAGAAACTTGTATGACAGAAATACTGTTGTCTGGGTGGTCCTTCTGTGTTTGTGTGTGTGTGTGTGTGTGTGTGTGTGTGTGTGTGTGTGTGTGTGTGTGTGTGTGTTCAATGGAACCATCTTATCAGTCTGATAATGGCTTCCATGTGTGTCCAATCATTTTCCGCTGTGATCTGCTCTGAAGACACCAGTCTGTTGTTTAAAGTGTGTACACGTCTGTATCTGGGGAACTTTACACCCACTGATTACCCACAAACCCATTCGTCCTCGGTGCCTGATTCACTGTGTACTGTGTGAGAGTCTCTCTTACGATGCCGTTGAGGTTGGCGTCCCACAGCAGCATGGTGCCGTCGTTGCGTGTTGGCGAGTTCAGGTAGAGAACCAACGTGTCGGCGCAGTGCTGCTTCCTGCAGACGTACGACACGTGGTTTCGGATCACCGCTTTCTCCGTTGCCGAGTACACACCCTCTATGTCGTCTGTTGGGTGGAGATGATGAAGATTGTCAGATTAAATCATTGGTGGAGTTCTTTTTGTTGTTTTTTTTCCCTCCAACAACAGAGAAAAACCAGCTCACAGCCAGTTCTTCTTTATCTACTTGCAAAGTAAATCATATTTCTAAAAATGTAGCAGTTTTAATAAAGTGGTCGGTCTTTATGGATGTTTTTGTGGCGAGCTGCAAATTAACAGAAAAAGTCTCATAAGGTTTTTGGTGCAAAATATGTTGTATGTGGCCGTGGAAAGAACTGAAGTAGCGCACTACATTTCAGAAGGAAATATTGTAGTTTTTACTCCACTACTTCTGTTTAGCTATTCTGAAGTGTGTACTTTTACTTGCCATGTTGACCTGAGATAGCAATGAGATTTTTTGCTTTAATTTGGTCAAAGAGAGAAAACACCGTCTCACCAGGAAGTTGTCCACTGCTGGCAAAGAAGGTCTTGATGTGATCTTTATGAAAACCGTTGTTCCGCAGCATTCTGTAGAACCTCTGAAGGTTCTGAACATGACGCTGGAACGTCATCTGCTGCTGCCAGCCACCTACACACACACACACACACACACACACACACATACAATAGGTAGGTTTAGATACAAAACCAATTTTGTTATAATAGTTAGAGTCCACCCCAACATGTGCCAGACTTTAAGCTCCATAACATCAGCTGACTTCCTCCTTTACTCCCATCATACTTACTATGGCCACTACAGGGCTTCGTCACTTGAACATAAGCATCGTCTTCTCTCAAATTTGAGCCCTCTGCATCAAATCTCATCTGTCCGTCGATTTTTTTCTTTTTTAATGCAACAGTACAGATCACCTCAGCCTTTCTGCACATTACTGGCACTTGGAGATACAGGTGAGAGCTATTCATTTATGCAGTTATTAAGTTATAGACACAGTGTCCTACCTGAGATGAGCACAGCGTGGTCACAGGTCTGGTAGAGTCGGCAGGACAGGTGGGTGGCCAGCGGCTGCTGGTGGCAGCGTCTGGTGTTTTTATTCAGCTCACAGCTGGAGACGGGTAAACTAGGAGAGCCCATGGGCAGAGGCTGAGGACACCTCGCAAACTCTGCATGGTCTGTTGGAGGCAGGGCCATGGAAGATTTCAGAGATGAAGAAGTGTCAGCATCACAGAAAGCGCTCAGGTGCTTGTCTTGGAAACGACTTCTAAATAAAGTGGAGCTTGAGCGCTGAAACCTGCTTACTCAGCAGACGGTGGGTTTAAATGGGACACAATCAAAAGTTAAGGAATACTTAATCTCTTCATACTTGCAGCGTGCCAGAGGCTGGTTTGTGGGTTTATCCCGAGGATTGTTTATGTTTGCCATAACAGCAAAAATAACATTTTCCCAGAAGTTTTTCTCATGACGCCCAGGTTGCTGGCAGAGGCTGCAGGAGTGGGTGGTCTTGGCAGAACATTAGATTGAGTCTACATCTCACTCACAAAGTCTCCTACTGGGAGAAGTGAAACCACACAACCCATAAAACTCAGGTGGATTTGAACAATCCCAAGACTATTTGACATCAGATTATTTAACTTTTTTTCTGCGCCCAACCAAAATCAACTTTCAGAGACATGGATGAGATGGATACTCTGAAACATGCAGGATGAAAACTGATGTCTTTGTTTTATTCCCTGACTTTTCATCAAGCGCAACCACTGACATTTTCGGTCTTGAAAGTGTGAAATGTCTTTACTGCTGGATCGATTGGCATGAAATTTAGCAAAGATTTTCAAGCCACCTAGAGGGTGAATCTTATTGACTTTGGTGATGCATTGATGTTTTATCTAGCGCCATTTATAGGTCAATATATTTTAATTTGTCTAGTATTTTGTTTTATATGTATGTTATATATGTTTTATTTTGTTTTAGATTAAACGTATACTTGCAAAACTTATGATATTTTATCAGCCAGTGCTGTACTTCAGTGTTTAGTGGTAATTAACAAATATCTGCATGCATAGACTAAGATGGTTAGCATGCTAATGGTAGCATTTAGCTAAAAGTATGAGTACAGCCTCACAGAGCCACTAGCATGCCAGGTGAAACTTTATTCGGTGGTGCGTACAAGGATCTATCTTCCATTAATCAAGAATTCATGTTTGTGGATGAATTTAGTCAATTTAGAGACTCAGGATATGTTTAGCCTAGCTTAGCACAAATACAGAAAGAAGGGGGAAATTGCTAGCCACCATCAAAAGACTAAAAAAAAAAAAAAATACAAGATATCAAAATGCACCTTCCCACTACTTAATGTTTATCAGTCAAAAGTATGTTGTTGGGTTGCTGTTGGGTTTTGTTCAGACAGGCTGAGACCCAGTAAACGTAGCGAGTTGAGACTCACCCACACATCGGAGTCTCTGTGTTCGGTTGCTGTCTTCGACTCCCACCACCAGTGGCAGGAAGTGGACTTCACAGAGCCCCCCGATGGCCCGCTCCACCAGACGGCTAGCACCGCTGGTGGTAATGGTGCCTCCACGCAGCGCCCCACCTGCCAGCCGACTATGCCCATTACCCATGAGCCTCTCTGGCCCGGCTTGCCGACGCTTCAGCTGGTTCTGACAACGACCCTTTAAAGCCAGAGTCAAACACTCGTCACCTGAAGACGCAGAGAGCAACAGCAGTTTAACTTCCTGCAGTTTAACTTCCTGTAGTGCAGAATAAGATCAGTGGTCGACCACTGAACCTGGACAATCCTGAAAAGGTAAAAATGTCATTGTGCAGGTGTAATGTCATCAGACTTATGTTTTACAGGTGTATGCATGTAGATGACTACTTGCACTCCTGCACTTTATCTTTTTATATTGAAACGTTTCATTATATTTCTTTATTTATATTCTTTAAATATTTGCATATATCTTTCATGTCCTTGTTTATTCATTGTTGCCGTCCATTGCCATCAGTGTGTTGCTGTGACCTCTGCAAACCAAATGTCTTTTGGAAAGACTGAAGTTAATCATTTTGGTTTACAGTATCCTGTGCTTATATCCCTAAGTAAAGATGAAGAACCCGGGGTCAGGTAATATTCCTAGCACAGGGGGGGGGGCCTGATGGATGTGGAAACTAAAGTTTTGGGAGAGATTAGGAGCCTCAGATCATTTTATAACCTGAATAAACTGCAGCTCCACCATCCTGTGGAAACATCTATCATTTATCCTCTTCCCTTCCTGAGCTTCCAGTTGACCTCCTCACATTTACTCCTCTCTTCTTGTCTTCTCCTCCTCTGTGTACCAAACCTCCCCTTTGCCTCCTCCTCCTTCCACTCTCTCTTTCTCCTTGTGCTCTCCAGGTTAAATGAGGTCTAAAGAAAGTTTCTCTCTAAAAGACGCTGGTTAAACTCCATCTGCAGGAACCCAGCAGGGGGCACAGTGCTCTGTGTGTGTGTGTCTGTATGAATAATTGACAGGTGTGTGTTCGTGTAACACAAGGCCAAATTCACCTCAACATCTGGCCCTAACCTCTCTCACAGCGGGAGGTGAATAACTTGCACTTTAACACGCATTGCTTTTCCAGAACCTGTGAGGACCTTTGCAGAATACACTTACTTCCTGTCCCCTTAGACCATTTCTACATGAGTAAAGCACTTTGGAAACACTTTATTCACAGTGAGGCTGCCACCACCAAAAGTGGAGCTTTTTGGGGTTTTTTTTGTTTTGTTTTGTTTTTTTTTAGAAATGCTGATGTTTCATGGTTAACCCTCTCACAAATGAAATTTCTACTATGAATGCTGCTTCTACTAAATTTAACTTTATTTAATTGAGCAGTCTCTTTGAAACTGAGATGTCTTTTTCAAGAGAAACCTGAGAAGAACAAACATTAATAGTCAGACAACCAGCGACGGAAACAACATACTGCATATGAGGCCAGACAACCAGCAATCAAGTGACAGATACGGTCAATAAAAATGTTTACGAATAATAAAAACTTCAGATAACTAAGCCTTAAAATCTTGATGGGGACTGAAAGAATCTGGTTTGAAGGTAACTTGCAGTTTATTCCATTTGAAAGGACCTGAAACTCTTCATAATATGAATGTTGAAGTACAGATTTAGGAGAATGATTATTACTAGGTACAATGTAAATAGAAATGGACCAAGAAAGGATCCCTGTGGCACACCGTTAGTCATTATTATTATGACTACTTTTGTAGCTGTCTTGCTTTACCACCACTACTATAACAATATCACAACTACTGCTATTACTAGGTTTTTATTATTACTACTGCTAGTGCTATAAGTTTAAAGCTTCATCACGCCAAAAAAAACAGCCCTTTTTTCAGTTATGATTAGCTGACAAATGTTTCTGTTGTATTCTATAAGGATTAATTTAGTCCGAATTTAAATGTCCCAAAAAACCTAATGATGAGACATTTAACAGTCGAATACACCTGCAGGTAATGACTAATTTAAACAACCATGAGTTAAAAATACATGCAAAGAAAGACTGAGTGTCCGCTGACTCACCCAGGTAGTAACCATCCAGGTGGGAGCATCTCTTCTTCGTCACGTTCACGTCGACGTAGAAAAGGACCACCGGATGTCCAAAGTTTTCCCCGGGGCTCGGATCCAGCACCAGCACGGCATCATGGGCCGTGGAGCCGGGAAAAGGCTGCTGGTGTCTGTGGGGACCCTCCCCTCCATTCAGCACCTGGCTGACGCCGAAACCTGCCCGCGGTTTGGAGCTCACCACCCCACCTGAGTCCGGCAGGATGGCCAGAACCTTGTCTGAGGTACCTGAAGGGGTTTACAAGTAGTAAACCAGGTTAATGCTACATTTAACAGATATTAGAATATAAGAGAAAATGTGTCTCTTGCATAGATGACTAAATTTATTAGGTAAAATGACATCTGACATTACCTCAACACACTTTAAAAGTACCAGAAAGAAGTAGAAGTCAAGAGTGCTACTGAATATAAACACCATAAAGGGCAATAAAGACAGCGCCTGCTGTTCATAGACACAACAGACAGACTACTTCTATTTTTCATCTATTTAAAATGACTTCAGTTCATATTTATAGACTATCTAATAATTTAATACATGTACAGAATGTAATATTTTGGATTTTGAAGACATCTTGATGTTTTTGACTCATATTTTTGTTAATTACATTAATATTAATTCTAATATTCAAACTAATCCACATAGATCTAATCTGTTCATCCAGAAAACAACAGTTTTGAAGATTTTATATAATTTGGTCAAATCTATAACATTTGATCAATGTAATTCTCAGTTTGATATGAGACAACAACACAAATTTATTAAATAAGTTTCAAACAGACTTTCACTTTTTTTTCATGCAGAATTTACACCTATTAATCAGGATGGTCTCATTCTTTAGACTGATATTTATATTAAGATATATTGATTCTGCCCTCTTCACTCCTTCATTATAAACATGATTTTAGTGTATTTCCTCTATCTGGATGAACATTTAAACATCATCTTGGAAAAAGTTTGACTTCAGTGGACACGCATACAAATACATTATTGACAGGTTCTTTCCACAGAATAAGGATAAATTTAAAAAATACTCCAGTGACATGTGACCTTTGCCCTCCCTACCTGCAGCAGTGCGAGGCTCCGACACGTAAACGGCCACGGCGGACAGCGGCAGGTGGGCGAGCTGCCTGCACTCGGCCTCAGAGAGGGAGGACATGCGGAGGCACCGGTCCAGCTGGTCCCACTGCAGCGACTGGAGGCCTGAGCGCACCCAGCGCTCCAGCCGGCCCGGGGACATGCTGCCCGCGGAGGCCGCCACCAAAATGTGGAGGACGAGGATGGAGAGAGGAGCTGCGAGAAGCACCAGGAGCCTCATCGTCACACCTGCGTTCTACTTGATCCTTACTTCTGGGTTTTGGTTTCAATTGTTTTCTCTATTTCAGGATTTTTCTATCTATTCTCTTTACTCTTGCTTTTCCTCTTGGTTCATCCTTTTTCTACCTTTTTGCCCCTTTTTCCAGTTGATTAGTCCTTTTCTTCTCTGTATCTGCTTTTTTCCTCTTTTCTTTCCAGATATTTGTCTTTTCGTCTTTACGTTTATCCCTCTGTGTCCTTTTTATTCCTTGATTTGACTCCTCACTCCGTCATTTCTGTGGTTTCCTTTGACTTTTCTTTGCAGGTACTTCGGTACGTCTTTACCAAACTGCAAATTCAGGTGGTTTCACTTGTTTTCTTTCCTTCTCTTTCAGAATAATTTATTAAAATATCCCAAAACTAAAAAACAGACTCTTTTCCTAGATTTTTTTCTTCTGTATTCCCCCTTTACTTATCGCTCTTCCTCCTTTATCCAGACTTGAGAGAGTGAAGTTCACACAAATGTTGGTCTACAACATCTTTGTTGATTAATACAGTGACAGCTTTCTGCTTTATTTCACCTTTTGTCTTCCTTCCTGTTACTCTGTCTTTATTTTCACCTTTAAATCTCCTCCTTGTCTTTGCATCTGAGTGGATGCAGTAGATCCCAACATCCTCTTTGGGTTGATCTTACAATGAAAGTTTTCCTTCTTTTCTTGCTTCACTTTTTCTTCTTTATTCCTCTTTTCCTCTAGATTTCAGAAGGGGCAATATATCCAAGTTGTTTTGGTTGTTCTTGTCTTTTGTAGACAGACTGACTTTTCCTCCCCCTTCTCTTCTTCTTCTTCTTTATTCCTCTGTCTCTCAGGGGAATGATTTATTCTGCCGAGCTGGAGCAGCTTCAGGCTTCAGGCTCTGCGCTGGTCTGGAAGGTGATAGATCATCCAGAAGTAAGAAGGTTTAGTCCTGATGAAGGAGACTCAGAGGACAGGTCCTGCTTCTTGTTGTGGGACCATCAGTCAGTCCAGTCCTGCAGACTCTTGACTCTCAGTGACACTTGAGACTGGATCATCCACGGCTCTGAGGACAGACGCACTCCTGCTGCTCAACCCGCTCACTGCTCAGCTTCAGTCTGCTCGCTCTCTCTCCTGGTCTCTTTATCTGTCTGACTCTCTCTCTCTCTCTCTCTCTCTCTCTCTCAAACACAAACACACACACACACACACACACACACACACACACACTTACTTCTCTCTCTCTTCCTCTTTCTGAAAGCTCTGACATGCCAGAGGGAAAGGAGGGAGGATATGAAGGGAGAAGACTCCAGGAAGGAGGAGAGGATGAGTGGAAGAATGGATGAGGAAAGAGAAGGAGCGAGGAGGGGAAAGGTATGAGGAAAGGAACTAAGAAGGGAAAGGGAGAGAAAGGTAGAAAAAGAGGGGACAGGATGAAAGAGAGGAAATGAGAGAGAAAGGATAGAAAAGTAGGAAGAAGTGAAAAGAAAGGAAGTTGAGGAGGAGAAGACATGTGAAAGAAACAACTGAATGAGAGAGAAAAGGATTGGAAACTGAAAAGAGGTGAGAAAAGGAGGAAAAGAAAGGAACAGAGGAAGGAAAGGGAAAAGAGAAGGAAGTGAAAAGAGGGAAAGGAAACGGAGGAAGAGAGATAGTGAAAGAGGAAAGTAGGATAAGAAATGTGAAAAGGGGAGAAAGCAATGAAGGGAAGGAGAGAGGACATAATAGGAAATTGAGGAAGTGACAAAAATATGGAAGAGAGGAGAAGGAGAGGGAAAAGAAAAAGACAGGAAAGAGGAAAGTTAACAGGGAGATGGAGAGAAGACGAGGGAGGAGATGGAGGAGAAGAAAAGAGCTGGACTGGCAGGAAAGAGGAAAGTAGGAGGGTTGGGGAGGAAAAGTGAAGAGGAGGGAAAGGATGACGGAAAAAAGGGAAGGAAACTGAGGAAGTAAGAAAAAGAGGGAAGAGAGGAGAAGAAAACGGGACATAAGGAGGTGAAGAAAAGGAGGAAAACCATCGGAGCAGGAGAGGAGAAGAGGAAGGACAGGAGCAAAGGCAGGTGGAAGACAGGGGTTTGTCTTTCAGTCTCTCCTCCGGTGAGCCCTCTAGTGATGGAACGAGTGATGTACAAGCTTCTCCGCAGAGACATGAAGGCGAAGCACCGAACGAAGCTGAAACCCAGAGACCATCGCCACCAATAAAATAAAGTGTTGTCATAACAGATTTCATCAGTTTGAGTGGATAAAAGCACTTAGGTCGCTGAAAGTTTTGTTTATGGTTCAAGCTGGGCTGAATAAGTGAAGACAAATAAAGTGCTTTGAAAAGACTGAGCCTGAGAGTCAACAACACTGACATTATATGAACTCATGTCTGACCTTTATTGAACTGTTTTTATTTATTTTTTGTGCCTCAGAGTAGATGTGAAGCTGCTATAATACACCTGCAGTGTCCCGTGCAACCTCTCACTGTGGTGGATTGTGGGATACACACTGCAAGAAAGTATTATAAAGCAAAGCAGAGACAAGTTTTTTTTTTCTCTTTCTTTTGTTTTCTTTGTTTCCTATGTTATGTCTAGTTATTTAATCAAATATATTAACAAAAATACAAATACAAGCATTTTACTGTAAGGAAACTTGTTAGATGTTGCACTGGTGGAAGAAGAATCCCTATCCTTTATTTTCAATAACAATGTAAAAATAATCATGTTAAATCTATTTAAGTAAAAGTACAGAAGTATCAACAGCTAAATGTACTTAAAGTATTAAAATCCAGTAATTGTTTAGCAGTAAATCAGCCCCTGTGACTGATACATTATAATAAAAGACATTATTGTTACTAATGCATCAATGTGTAAGCAGCATTTTACTGTTGTAGATGCTCAAGGTGGAGCTAGTTTTAACTACTTTAGGATAATTACAGTTTGGTAGTTTAGTCCAGTGGTTTCTAACCTAGGAGTCACAATTCATAGACATCTGGAATGTGATAACGAACCACGACTACACAGGGATCACAAGCCAAAAAGGTTGGGAATTACTTGTTTCATCTTTAGAAATGTGTTGTATTTTATAAATTCATCATCATTTTTTTTATGTAAGATATTAAACTGAAAAGTAACAAATAACTTAAGCTGTCAAATCAATGTAGTGGAGTAAAAAGTACAATATTTTCCTCTAAAATGTAGAGATCTAGAATTATAAAGTAACATAAATTGGAAATATTCAAGTAAAGTATAAGTGCCTCAAAGTTGTACAGTACAGTAGTACAGTACTTGAGTAAACTATTTAGACAATTTTCACCAATGGCTGTATTAGAAATAAATAAATAAATGGATCAATAAAAAAGAAAACACAATAAAATAATATTCAATACTTCTGAGTGTTGGTGCAGTGACTGCTGTTCACCACTGGGGGGAGCTCTGACTCCGAGGCGCAACCTGAAGCGTGCCGGAACATCGGCCCCAATAGACGATCTTCGGCCATGATGTGTCACTCGGACTTTTCAGCTAGCAACTACTGCAATGCAAGAAACTCGAATGTGTAGCTGTTCGTAAACGCAACGAAACAACATGTTCGGGACATTGCAGGATACAAAGCGGGTATGTATATATTTTTTTATAAACTGATAGCAAGGTCGTTTTTTTATTGTTGACACTCGTGGTCGAACTGGCGGTCACTGAAACACCCGGTGACAGTCGGTGTTGTGCTGGTCGTTGTTGCTAAGCTAACGCTATCTGGACGGTAAACAGAAACGCATACATGCTAGCCGAAGGTATTTGCCAATTAACTGTGATTGTAAATGTGCGTGCGCTGTTTGTAAGAATACGATGGCCTTAAAGTCAGTCTTGGCTTGAGTTGTAGGTATTATTATAGATACTTCCAACAGACTTGTTAGTTAGTTAGTTAGTTAGTTAGTTAGTTAGTTAGCTAGCCAACGTTAAGCTAAGGCGGCATGTGGTGGAAACACACACGTGAAACTAGCTCCGGTCCATGCTGAGACGTTGACAGCAGCGAAAAGGAAAAAAAAACCGCAATTGAAGAAAAATGGCAAACTACTGGCAACGTTTGTTTATACATGTTTTGCTTTAGTTATACAGCCGAGCTAACTCACCTCATATAGTCAAATGTAAACAACAACAAATACTTAATAGCTATTGTTGAAAAGAGACATTAAAAATTAAATGAAATGCTCATACCAAGCCATTTCCCCCTCAAACAATAATTTATAATAATTAGTTGTTTTGTAACATCTGGTGAAAGGCTACCAAGTTATTTCCAGCTGTTCTGTGTGACTTATACTCAATGGTTTGGTTTACTGCTGTGATAGTTTATCACTCATCAAGAGACAGACTTGATTCCCTCATACTGATTGTGTTTCTCTTCTTGTGTAGTTTCAGTGGTGAAAGCTGGCAGTTCATTGCCTCCTTGGAAGCAACTGAGGATGAGAAAGAGTACTCGGTGTACTCTGCTGTCTCCTCCAAGGCGAGGTGTCTTCGTGTGAGCCAAGTATGCAGTGTCATGCATGAGACTCAGATTTCATCCACAAAGTAGTTAAGAAGAAGCTGCTTCTGAACGAGTCTGCATCAGCTAATAACATCAAGACTTCCTGACCCAGCCTCGGCTTTGTACCAAGCTCTTGAGTGTGACTGTTAGTTAGAGTGGGAACCACTTGCCTCAGGAAAAAAAACAAAACAAATGTGCCTGCCTGACTGAAGACCAAGAGCTGACGGTGTCCTGCTCACCTGCTGCACAGGTGGAAGGTCAAAGTGTTGTACTGCTGTCACTCTGCAGTGGCAGTTATGAGTGCTGTTGGTCAGGATTTATTAAGAACTTGTAGTCCATCTACAGCGACCAACAGAAAATTTACAACTCTACTCAGCTGGAGCTGACATTTCAAAAGTAATTCCAAGTGAGGAAGCACTCACTGAGGGGGGGGGGCCTCCATCTCAGGCTCATTGGGCATCCTCTCGACTCTTACTTCCTATCCTGCCTATCAAAGTCCACCCAAGACCCTTGCCCTCTAAACTCAGCCCTTCAGAAATAACCACATCTTTGTTAGGCAGTGCCATGCCCACCAACCAGTCCTCCCCCTGGGGTGGGGGGAAGCTACGGGCTTGCTCTAATGCTGACGGTCCTGCCACTACAACACCTGTCAGTACACACGCCAAGACAGCTGCGGCCACTAAGGTGCCTTTTAGTCAGACTTCCCTAGAGTTATCCAGGAGAAAGGACCAAGCCAAATCTCTCTCCTCTGCTGTTGCCTCCTCTGCCTCCCCGTGGAGGCAGACAACAGTCGCCCCCTCTGGGGCTTCTGTATGGGACAATGGGGACGGACGTAAAACCAACAACCAGAGCCAATTCACCGCTGTGCCAGATCGGTCTCCAACCCTGCCACAACAGCTTAATGTGATTCAAATCCCAAACCAGGTACTGGCAACAGGACTGAAGCAGGCTGGCAGCAGCCTCACAGAGACCAATGCCCCTTCCTCCATCCCCAAGAAAGAATGTCATGCTGGGTTTAATGGTCTGCTGATGGGTAACATGCAGAACTGGACGTCGCTCCAAACCTCTCAGCCTGAAAACGGTTTAGCAATGGGCAGACGTCTGGATGCCACAGGTGATGCACCGCTGGGATTGGAGCCTCTTTTGTCTGTTTGTCATCAAGAGCTGTTTGTCAGAGGACAGTCCACCCTGCAGCAAACTAACAAGTCGATGGTGAGTACTAGTATCAGACCATATATTGTTATCAGAGTGTTTCAACTCCTAAATATTGGTATAAGTATGAGCCTCAAAAATCCAATATTGGTTGGGTAATAGTTTCATATAAAATGTATTGAAATGTTTTTGTGAACTCAACTGAATATTAACATTTCTGTCAGTAAATCATAGTTAGTATTTTTAATTATTACACAAACCCCTGCTGATAAACTCTGATGCTGATACTTTCATTTTAGATAGATAGATATTTTATTTATCCCCTAGGGGAAATTCATGTTATCATTTTAATATCAGTACTTAAAACTGTGCTGTCTGTGTCGTATGGCAATACCAGGCAATTACTGCTTGTGTTGCAGTTTATATTACGCTTAGGATGATATTAGATAATCTTGAATATTGCAATATTTCCCACCATATTTGGGCTGGAATGTATGGAGATATTAAATTTTGTATATCGCCCAAGCCTAGTTTAGATTATGTAAGCTTGATGAGAGTCCACTTCCTGCTTCCTCCTCCACATCTGACCTTTCCTTGTTTTGTCCTCCCAGCTTGAGGCCGCAGACTGTCCCTCTTTGCCGTCAGTGCCTCCTCCATGCCTTACTCTCTGTGAACATCGGGGGGCAGCATTGGGAAAGGATGCCTCCGGCCTCGACAGCACAAAAGCAGAAATAAGAAGCACAGCGAGAGAAACGACTGCAAGGAGGTGCCATTCAGCTAAACCAGCAACAAAATGCAGTCAGACACAAAACAGTTGCACAATAATAAGTGATTTAAACAGTCTATTGCAAGTAAGAGGTGGTCCTCCTGCAGTTTTGGCAGCAACTACAAACAGCAAGCCACAAACAATGACATCACTAGACGTAAACAAGCAAGTCCCAGAAAGTCAAAATCCACCAGGAAGCACCCTGTCCACATGTAGAAGAACTGGTCCTCCAGAGGTCAGTCCCTTTCCAAATGGCCCCATGCCAACTGTGCTCAGTGCCAGTGTCAGTGCCAGTCAAGAGCAGCAGCCCACACCGTCGGATATCATCCCAGGTAATCAGAAATATTGGTTTACTTAATATGCTCTGTAGCTGTCGGAGGAAAACCTAGAGCGAGAGAAAAGTAGATTAGGTGGTCATTGAATCTGCAGAACCTCCAGACAATTCCTGAATAAGGTGGTACAGTATTCATGAGCTGATAATACAGCTCGTGTAGTGATACTGTTAGTTCAGTGTTTGATCAGAGGAGTGATAATGTTAATAAAGGAGCATCCAAGGCAACGTGTTATCTCTGAGAAATCATCTCGCTGTAGCTCTTGAGAGGATGGTACTTTGTTGATCATAAATATTTTAGCGTTAGCCGCTATAAACACAATACAGCAACAGTTTCACTTGGTCAGAAGCTTTTTGTTACAAGAGCAACAGATCTAAAAGATAAGGCCAACATGTGAGCTTGAGAGAAGGCTGCAAATTATGCTGTTAGGTGTGTAATTCCATCTGTGCCGCGCGTCCAGGCCTGCTCCTTTTGAGCCTCTATCAGCTGACATGAAAAATGTATTGTAATGTGTGGTCACACTGAGGAAAAGGTGTGTGGTTAAGGTACAAAAACACGGAAATATTGGTAGAAAATCAGAACATACAGTCATAAAGTGGAAATCATGGACTTAGTCATCACATATATGACACGTGTAGTTAGCTCGAAACCAGAAATGGTCAGAAACTGTGTTGGATGTATGACTGTTCTTCCTCTATCGTAGATGTGGCCCCCTGTCCTGCGGGAACCCTGGTGGGTTCTGTGACCACTCAGATCTCCGCTATCCACCTGACCAAGCAGGGGCAGCCTGCCTCCATGTCATCTTCATCCTCGTCCCCATCTTCTTCCTCACCCTTGCCGACAGAGGAGTGTGCGGTTGGCGAGACTCAGCTGTCCGGGTGAGGAACGGCTGATCGCTGCTCAGTCAGTAGTTGCAGTTCTGTTTTGCCGCCCCCCGTTCATGTTCTCATTCTGACCGTGTCGACGCGTGTTTATTGTTTCCCAGCCGGGAGTGTGTCATGCAGGTGGATGGAGGTGAGGAAGAGCTGCCCGATGAGCTGGAAAACGCCTGTAGTGACGACGGTAAGATGTTAAAACAAACGCAAACACTCGGAGTGCTTCATCACACAATCACAATCAACTCTGTCAATGGAATAAACAATCCGTTTTGTTTTGTTTTGTTTTTCTGTCGTCTTCAGATGATTCAGACTGTTCATCCAGCAATGGCGCTTCATCTACAGCATCCTTCGCTCTCCTCTCTGGGTGAGACTACTGTATCACCATCATCTATCTTTAGATTATTAGGGACCACAGGGCGGTCCCATAACAGAGCATATCCGACAGTTTTCTTCTGAACACTCGTCTGTTTTTGTGTCTCACAGAGCAGGTAGATTTCTATTCTACAGGTGTGTGAATCCACACGAACTCTGAGTCTCTGTTATTAAACGCTCAGTCCTTTTTAAACACCACGTGCAGCTGTAAATCATATCAATATTCTACTTTCAATAAGTATCTTTCAAGCCCTCCTGTCGTTTCACTATGTCCATATGAATCCCTGGTGGCCTGATTAAATAGATTTTAAAAAACAGTGTTAATTTTCTTCCTGTACTTCATTAAACTGACCAATAGATTTAAAGCCCATTTATGAGCCTGAAAAGACAATTTTAGTTTGTTTTTTTTCCTCAGCTTCAGCAACTTGCCTTTCTTTGACTGCCTCACGTCGAAGCGCGGTCTCTAATTGGTCTCCGAAAGTGGCGTAAAATATACATCCGTCAAATCCTGTGGACTCTCCCTGCCTCTCTTTCATTCTCTCTCACCGCATTGTTAAAAGGGGCTGAAAGCAGCAGAGCGTGGTGGAAAGGTCTGCTGCATTGTGTGCCACATTGTTCTCCACTGTGATGGCCTCAACAGTAGAACTCCCTACCAAAGACTCGGAGCTGATTCTCCGCTAAAAACAGCCTGGATAGGGACCGCTATTGTCGCTTTTTATGGTTTTTTGTTTTTACCCCCTAACCTGCTGATTTGTTTATGTGTTCATTTACATACATACCTCCGCCTCCCCCACCCTTTCCTGAAACCTGTAGCTCCCCGTACGTATAGTGTCGTGGTGCTATAGTGGCCTGGTCCAGCTGTAAGTCTATATCTGTCGGCGGTGGAAGGATTTTATTTGAGAGAAAAGATCTGGAAGAGGACACCATCATCCCGTTCGTTCGTCCTTTTAGCCGTCTCTCCTTCCTTCCTATATGACTGTCATGTGAGTGTTTTTATTTATATTTTTTGGATTTGTGTAACTTTGTGTTCCTCAGATGTTACTGTGTCGATTAGCTGCATAAAAGTACATGTGACTCATACGACCGGCTCTCCTCTTCCTACAAGCAAAGGTGTAATCTCGTTGTGAACTTCTTGGCTTTCCAGATCGGTTCCTTACATGTCGGTGTTAAGGTCGTCGTTTGTCTCGGCTCCTGTGCTCCCTGTGCGATGTGTCTAACCCCCGAACTCACACAGGCATCGCGTTACTAGGACATAGTGCAAACGACTTGTGTTACAAACCCGGATGTCGGCTTCTGTTATTTAGAAGTCAGGGAGCGTAACTCAAGATGCATTACTTTTTAATCTTGTTGTGAGACTTCAGTTCGCTTGTTTAATAGTAACAAGCTGAGAGGAGAGGAACAGGGAAGTCCTCACCTCTGAACTTACAACGATGTTTGCAACACAAAGAGAGAAAATATGTGTCACTGAAATGTCTGTAGATTTTGTTCTTCATTGTGTCGGCAGTTCCATTAACTCCACGATGCTCCTTCTCTTTCAGTTGATGATGTTGTTGTTTTCATCTTCAGTAAAAATGGAGGACGATAGTTAAAAAGAGTCAGAAGAAGTCGACACACAGGCATTTTATTCAGTGATAAAAACATAATTTGTCATTGAGGATCGTAGATTTGGGATTCAAAGAAATTCTAGATCACAGTTCCTGATCTGATTATCTATCACGTACAATCCTTTCCCTCTTTGAAATGAACTGCGGTGATGTCGGCACAGATGTGTGATTCTACATGTATGTGACTGTCTGCCGATCATTAATCTGTGGCTTTCCCTCAGTGTTGAGGAACCGATGTTATTGGGGGCCGAGGATGATCGAGAAGAGCATCCAGCGCTGGTTCCCAGTTTGTTCCCCCTCATCCCTCCAACACTCTACTTCAGCACCGCCAGTGAGAAAGGTCAGGACACGCTTCTGTTGTATAAAACACAGTACTTGTAAACCAACACTCAAAAAAGGTACAGCATCAGTTTTCAGATCATTATCAAAGAGTCAGAGTCCTCAAACACCTGTCAGGTGTCTAAGAAATAACATTTTACATTAGATATTAGAGGATAATGAGCTTGAGGAGACAGTCAGAGAGAACCTTGACCCCTGAACTTACCACTTCCAGGAGCTCGACAGGTCTTTATGAAATTGAAAAACAGTGCATCGAACTGTTTCAGTGTTTGCATTAAACCAACAGTCTGTGATTATTGTTGGTAGAAAATTTTGTCCATAAAATGCGTCCAACGTTTTGTGTCGTGCGCTCTGCAGTGGAGCTGCTGCCTGCGGAACAAAGACGACTGTTAAAATGGAAGATAAGCACCGTCACTCCCAACGTGGTCAAACACACCATCGCCAGGTCCCACTTCAAAGCCACCAAGAGTAAGTCACTGTGACTGTGTGTGTGTGTGTGTGTGTGTGTGTGTGTGTGAGTGACAGCTGCTCCTCAGATAAATTTTCACTTGCAACACACCTTTCAGAAATCGCAGACAGACTGTGATCTGAGTGTTTATGTTGTGATTCATGATGAATCGGTTCTTTAAAACTCTGTCTGTATTCAGTCTCTTGCACAATGTCTGATTTCATGCACGTTGTCACTAATATTGCATATTTTATTGTCAAAATGTATGCAAGTGCTTTTGAACAAACCATATCTTTCAGAAATATAAATCAACACGTGACAGAAAAAAAAACTGATGGAAATCTGTTTGTCTCTGTTGTTCATGTAGAAAGCCACGACTGGCTCGGCTGCTGGGGACACCACATGAAGTCTCTAGGCTTCAAGGCGCTTGAGGAGCACCAGAAGGTGAGAGACCGTGGATACACTAATCACCCCAGCTTGAAGCTTTAACTTTAAGAAAGATAGATCTTCTG
Organism: Seriola lalandi dorsalis; assembly: GCF_002814215.2. Lineage (NCBI taxonomy): Eukaryota > Metazoa > Chordata > Actinopteri > Carangiformes > Carangidae > Seriola > Seriola lalandi. The sequence goes on from NW_019525464.1 coordinate 1,050,171, forward strand.
AATAACGGTTAACTTGTTTGTTTTTGTCAACTGTGTCCTAGTTGAACCACTTCCCAGGGACGTTCCAGATTGGCAGGAAGGACCGTCTGTGGAGGAACCTGTCCAAGATGCAGGCTCGCTTTGGGAAACAGGAGTTTAACTTTTTCCCCCGAACCTTCATCCTTCCTCAGGACATCAAGCTGCTCCGCAAGGCCTGGGAGGACGGTGGCTCCAGGCAAAAATGGATCATCAAACCTGTACGTTCTGAGAATCATTTTGTCAGTTTAGTCGTGACTTACTGAACTAAATCTGTGAAGACGAATCAGTCTCAAAACACAGGAGAAGTCAGTAATGTCAGTAAGTGTTGAATTACGGCCTTATGTTTTCTGTGAGGAAACCAATTATTAACTTCAGATGCTGGATGTTATTCCTTCTATCTAATGATGATTATTATAATTGTCTTTTTAGCTGCTGTAAAAGGTGAATAAGTTAGTTGTTTGGTAATTATTGATCCAAAGGAGTCATGTTTTTATATTCTTCAGTTCAGTATTACTTTGTTTACACTGTCTCTTTCTCCTGTCGTCTGCGACAGCCTGCATCAGCCAGAGGAATCGGTATCCAGGTCATCCACAAATGGAGCCAGATGCCCCGTAAGAGGCCGCTGCTGGTCCAGAAGTAAGTAGTTCAGATGATTCTAGTACCTGACACCACATTACTCATCGGCCTTTGGGATCAAACATAATGATTCCGGTTGTGTTTTTCGCAGGTACCTTCACAAGCCCTACCTCATCAGCGGCAACAAGTTTGACCTGAGGATCTACGTCTACGTGACGTCCTACGACCCGCTCAGAATCTACATCTTCACTGACGGACTGGTTCGATTCGCCAGCTGCAAGTCAGTTTTAACATCAGTGACCAGCAAATAGTCCAAACAGATTCGGACGGAATATAAAAAACGATCTCTATTTTTTCCCTCTTTCAGATATTCGTCTTCCATGAAGACTCTGAGTAACAAGTTCATGCATCTGACCAACTACAGCGTCAACAAGAAAAACTCTGAATACCAGACGAACAGCGACGACAAGGCCTGCCAGGGACACAAATGGTAACAGAAAGAGAAAAGGATGTGTTGATGTTTGAATGGAAGACGCATGAAGGGAGGGAAGGCGGTTATTGGACGAAGTGAAGGGGGGGGGGGGATTTAGGTCACAGCCCGACTGAATGCAGCCAGGCCAACACTTGGTATCAGGAAAGAAACCTTGAGGAAAAAGAAGGAAGGAGTTAATTAATAATTATGTGATTCTGTTTATTTGGCCTCTTTCAAAGAGTTTAAATAATCCGACAACTATAGTTCTGTTCATATCTATAAAAGTTAGACTCAATCTGCAACACATCTTTGTGACTAATGTACTGTATTTATTCTGTCTCTGCACGAGGCTTCACCGACTCCAACAACATGTGTCTCTGTGTTTTCAGGGCTTTGAAGGCTTTGTGGCAATATCTGGGTTCTAAGGGAGTCAACACCACTCTGATATGGGAGAAGATTAAAGACATTGTGATCAAAACCATCATTGCGTAAGTTTCAGTCAGTCATTCATTGATTGGACGCAGGAGGTGCTCACACAGGGAGGAGCTCAACTGCAATATTAAAACATTTACTTTGGTTAATAACAAATATCTTGTCATTGATCCTTTACCTGAATGTAAAATAGAATTGGCTTGAATGACACTAAAATATAAAAGTCCAAGAACTTTTTAAAGTCTCTCGCTGTCATCCAGATTTTCCAGATCCAGTCTCTCTGAAATGAAACTGTAGAATCTTCTTTTGCAGAAGAAAACGAAACTTGAAATCAGTTCAGTTTTTGTATTGTGAATACAGTGAAGTGGAGACATGTCATGAATTAATGACATTATAATGATTATGACATAAGCAGTGTGTCTCCTTGTGTGTTGGTCATCAGGTCAGAACCGTACGTCAACAGTCTGCTGAAGATGCACGTCCGGACGCCGTACAGCTGCCACGAGCTGTTCGGCTTCGACATCATGCTGGACGAGAACCTCAAACCCTGGATCCTGGAAGTTAACATATCACCCAGGTAACACACATGCGCGTGCACACACACACACACATGCGCACACACACACATTCAGGTTTTCAAACTGAATCCTGTAACCGTTTGTGTTTCTGGTTCCAGCCTCCATTCCAACACAGCGCTGGATGTTTCCATCAAAGGTCAGATGATCAGAGATCTCTTGAACCTGGCTGGCTTTCGTGTTCCTCAAAGAGATGATGTGGTCGCTCCCTGCAGCAGCACCTCCAGCTCCACCAGCAGGTAGGGAGGAGGTACTACACCTCACAGGCAGAGGCAGGGATTGTAGATACTAGGTCCTGCCACTGAAATGAAACCAGATGGTGATAATGTAGGAACAACTTTATTAAAGCAGTGCGATTCAAAGTGCTGCCTCTGAAACGACCTTATCGTTGACTGTGTGTATGTGTGTGTTTGTTTGTAGTCTGTATGGCGGGAACAGGGAGAGGAACAAACAAGATCTGTCCGCTGATGAGAAAGTTAAACGGGCATTTTACCTAACACAGCGCTACGCCGACCAGGTAAACAAATACAAACAAATTGGAAAGAAAGTGAATTTATGTTGAATCGCAGGTAAAAAATGTTTAAAGCTAAGTGCTCTTAGTTTAGTCGAAAAAGTTTGAAAGTTTATTCAGTTAAATGGAAACAAAAGCGGCTCGATGTCAAAGGTTTTTGGTGCTGCTGCTGGTGATGTTTAGTATTGGTGTGACTTATTATTATTAAAAACAAAAATAACGTTACAACTTTGTTTCCTCTCGTCTCTGTCAGGACTTCCTCCCGACAGTGTTGGATATCTTGACTCCAGAGGACGTTCGCGTGCTGGCAGAGACCGAAGACGAGCTGAACCGCCGGGGAGAGTTTGAGCGAATTTTCCCGTCGCCGTCGTCATCTCGCTACCTTCGCTTTTTCGAGTGTCCAAGATACCTCAGCATCCTGCTGGATCAGTGGGAGCAGAAGTACTGGAACAACAGGACAAAGGGTATGTGTCCGTCACAAACGCACTGAGAGCCGTGCATCCAAACGGAGAATGAGGCCAATCTCCGTGTCTAATCCGTCACACTCTATTTGAAGGAAAGAATAACACAAAGAGGGAAACACTCGATCTGTTTCACTACTTAACCCAGATTTTATGGATTGTGTGTGAAATGCTCTGTCCTCTGTGCAGGTATCAGTCTGCTGAGGACTCTCTGTCAGAAAGGAGTCCATCTGGGAACCAGTGACCCTGCTCATATAGTAAGGAACTGTGAAAAGATTAAATTAATTTGTCCGAATAAATTATAAATGTGATATTTCTGTAATCATAAAACCAATGGGTTGATACGAAACATTCTTTTTGTCTTTTTGTGGTTGTGTCTAGTGGTCCAAGTGCAGCTACATCTCCAGGTTCGAACCCCACAGACAAGACATTGTCAGCCCATCAAGATCCAGGTACACACACACACACACACACACACACACACACACACACACACACACGACATGAAAATAAAAGTCAGGTGTCAGGAATGAACAGATACTTTTTAATCCCTAACAGATACAGAAAACAAATGATTATAAAGATATTGGCCGATACAAGTACAGAACTAAAATATTATATTACTACCTAATATTTAGTTAAATGGATAATGTGTAAAAATTCTTCTTGGGATCATCCATGAATGTGAAAAAATATTTTCATAAATAGAAACTAGTGTTAGGATTAAGATCTCAGAGCAGATTAGAACAGGTTGGCACACTACACAGAAGATCAAGTTAATTAATGTCCCTGTTCCCCTCTCCTGCCTGTTTCTCCAGGGTGGTGGTCAGCCATCGTCACCGGTCCCATCGTGATGACAATGACGACGGGTCGGACAGGGAAGTTGCTTCGGTCTCCAGTCTGCCTGTTTCGCCAAGTCCTGGATCTAGTGTCACCAGCAGTGCCTGTGCAAGTCCTCAGCCCAGCCTCACCCAGAGCCTGCTGCCCCAACAGTTTGCCTCGCTCTGATGACCCGGTTTGCTAACATGACGCTCAGCACCCAGAACAGACACAAAAGCTCACAGTCTTATTTAGCCCTGTCCTCTTCCCAAGCACCCATCTAATGTGTGTCTACTGGCTCTGAAACACTCACTCTGGATTAGAAAAGTACGTAGACCTGTAAGCTTGAAGCCCAGTCTTAACAAACACTGTAGGAGGGCAGTGATTCTGGTCTGTAACAGATTTGTAAGTTGCTACCAAAATGTGCTCTTTTAGTGCTAAAATCAAAAAAGCAGTCAGTTCATGGCGGCTTCTGCTTTCTGGTTTTAACATAAGTGAAAATATAACATTTAAAGCACCAGAACAATGTTTTTTTTTTTTTATGTTTTATCCCATTTAGTGCAAATTACATTTATGCCAATCATTGTCCAGCCTTTTAGATGGTTGAATTTTTTTTTTTTCTGAGCAGCCGGTGGTTTCAGTTCGTTTCTTTGCAGTGTGAAAATCATCCTGCAGAGACTCGAACCATGCTGGAGACACATATAGTAATCCGTAAAACAGTGAGCTTTACGTCTGCTTAAATTTGCGTTATTATATGTCGATGCAGTGCAAACTTCAGCTTCAGCATAACCGTGCAATGAATGACAAAAATAGAGGCAGACATTATAGTTGTGACAGTCTGATTTATTTCAGCACGATATCAGAGTATTAACTTTAAATCATTAACATTATTAGCACGTGAACATGCTTGTTAAAGCCGTGTTCAAACCTATATTAAAACAGCATGAAAGCACTTTGCACCCTAGGCTCCAGCACCTGGCTCTTCTTTGCCTCAACACGTCACCTGGCAAAGAGATGCGTTGGCCAATCAGGTAGAAGCTAGCTGCATGGCTGATAGATATGTTATAACAAGAAATCCGTTATTCTGCTGTTTACCTAGCGAGTGTTGTGACAGAGGTTGAAATGACTGAGTTGTGATACCTTCTCAGAGTTAGCTCATAGTATTATAATCTGCTGTGCAGTGGCTTCGGATAAGTCTTAAAATTCATGGATGTATTAGTGAAACTAGATGGTACTTATCTGCACCAGTAGCTACATGCTACATGCTGCTACGTTCACACAGACTCTTGTGCCATTTTCAGTCTGAATACCTGCTAAGAACAAAATCCTCAGATCTCATCTGCCCGCACATGTCGGTCCTCACTGGCCTTCGGTACTAAACCTAAACTGTGAATAAGACATGCTGGGTTTCCTCACAACTTCTACCACCAAGCAACGTTGGCATAGTCTGTATATTTGTGTGTTGGATACACACACACGAGCACAAACAAAACTGCAAAGCCAACGTTACCTTACAGTACAAAACAGTGGTCCAAAGCTGATAAATAAGGACACAATACTGTGATTTCTCTGATCTCTTTAAATCTTAAACTGTGGTTGGTTTGGTTTTAAGAGGACTGTGGAGCAACTGATCGCACAAGTGTCACATTCTTAGCCTTATGGACTTGTGTGTGTGTGTGTGTGTGTGTGTGCGTGTGTGTGTGTGTGTGTGCGTGTGTGTGCGTGTGTGCGTGTGTGCGTGAGTGTTTGTGTGAAAATAGAGAAGACAAGGCTCAGTAGAAACATAAAGGGAGGGTTGGAGAGTTGAAGAAGAGTAGCGCTGCAGGAGGAGACAATTCTGAGCTCACCAGATGTTCTGTGGTGTTGAGGTCTCTGCATTGTATTTCAAACATCCTTCAAACTTCGTGTCACGACTTAGTTTTATTTTCACTGGTTGATGGTGGTGGTGATTCATAATGTTGATTCCCAGTATGTTAGAAATATGTAAGATGACACTGACATACATGTTAGTAGAAGTAAAAGTAAGTATTACCAACAACATTGATAATTTCTGAAAGGAAAAAATAAAGGGGGGGGGCTTTAATTTTCTTTTCTGATGATTTCACAAAAATGATAGTTTATAGAATTTCTTGAAAGCTGCCAAAATTCAAGTCCAGCAGCAGAATTGATCCTGGATTGGTGTTTAGTATTTGCTGTTTGAGAGAAAGGGGCTATTTGTATGTTAGCCAGCATTAGCATTACCAGCTGTTTACTTACCAGTCGAGAGGAAATGTTGCAGCTTCGAGTCACTGTGGCGCCCAGGCTGACCTTAAGAAGTAGCGCTCCTTGGAGGACGTATTATCGTGTAAACACAAGGATGGCCGAAGCTCTTGCCAAGACTGGTAAGTAAACAGCTGTTAATGCTAATGTTGGCTATGTGGCAATAGCAAAAACAAAAATTGCTCCCTTAAGAGTTCTTATTGTATCCTCAGGAAAAAAATATAAAATATATACATCTACTGTGAAGACACTTTCACAAATTTTACTTCAAACCACTTGAAGTTGAAAATATTTGGGTACATGTCCCACTCTCCCTTGTGTGAATATTTGAAATTCTCCAAAGTCATAATAATGCCCGTTACCATGGAAATTATTTGAAGTGTCATTTTATTCAGTCATTCCTGCTGTAAGAAGTTACAAGACGTGTGGAAGCTAACCTGTTTACAGACGAGTTTTATTATGCAATTTACTAACAGACTGCTGTGCAGTGTCAGTATGTAGCGCACATTTATAACTTCAAGGAACCTTTTACTAACACTTCATTATTGTACATGGAATAGAAGGGGAAATAAGAATATAAGTGTATTAAAATGCTGATTTAAAAATAGTCATTGCATTTAAGTAAAATTGGCCATTATGGGTAGTTTTGTATGTCTTTGTTTTTGTTTTATTCATGCTTTCGGATAATAAATATATCACGTTTATCAAAACTTGTCTTATTCTGTAGTTATCCAAAAGAAATGTAAAACTAGCTCAAATGTACGAAACCCCCCAATGTAGTTGTTCATAACATCTTATACTTTGGACCTTGCATCGTAAACCATCTGCGCCGCAAAGTTTCTGCTCCCCTTTAGAACAGCGCTGTTATTTTGTCAAACTGATGTTGATTCACAAGTACAATCTTTTATTGAGCACCGCCTTTCAGTCTTGGATGAAGTCGCTACTACAAAGCCTTGATTGGCTCCCGGCCTTGGATGAACGACAGTATCCGCTCCTTCAAACAAACCTGTCGTGGTATAGAACATTTGTGGAAATCCATCTATGAGTTCAGTATCAGCATTTGAAGGAATCTTTAACTGAATTTAATAACATGGTTTAGGATGTCAGAGCTATTTACTTTTTGACACCTTCAATAACATCGTTTCAGGCTGGTTCCCGTCGGCTGGAGAATTTTCTGGAATAGCATTATTAGATCTCAGCACCGCCTTTGATACTGTGGACCACCCTATGTTGGTTGAGAGGCTCAGGCAGTGGGTGGGTATCTCTGGAGCTCTGGCTTTGGATTGGTTCTCCTCGTACCTTTTCATAATTATGCCTCATCAACTGAATCTCTGCCCTGTGGCGTTCCCCAAGGTTCTGTCCTGGGCCCCATGCTGTTTGCTTTGTAATTGCTTGCTCTTGGGCAGATAAGTAATTTTAAAGGTATCTCCTATCAATGCTGTGCAGATGATATTCAATTATAAATTTTGTTCAAGCCTCTAAATGTTGGCTTGGATGGCTGATAATTGTCTACAGCTGGCTTTGAGTGTGACCGGCACTGAGACTGTTTGGTTCACTCCTGTTTCTACCAGCTGAGAAATGTGTTAAACACAGGCCCGTTGTGTCCGTAACTGAGATGGAGATGATTATATGTGCGTTCATTTTCTCCAGGAGTTTAGGACTGTTCTTCCAACTTCAAGCAAGACATCCCAGAACTGCTTACAACTGGCCCAAAATGCTGCGGCCAAGCGTCTGACCAAGTCCTCTAAAAGCTGTCGTTTAACTCCAATCCTGATTTCTTTACACTGGCTTCCAGTCAAATTCAGAATCCAGTTCAAGCTTCCCGTTTCGGGTCTTGCATGGGCAGGCGCCTGCCCACATTACCAGTAGAAGGTCGTCTGATCAGCGTGTATGGGTTTGTTCCTTGCTTCAGGCTAAACTTTGAATCTCTCTCCTTTTGGACGATCTGTGGACAAGACCAATTTGTTTTGTTTTTTTTGTTTTTTGTTTCGTTCTTTTTTGTTCTCATTTGATTTTTATTCACTCTGTTGTGACGCAACAAAAAGGTGCTATACAGTATACATAAAATGTACTTGGTTAATGACCTACCATGTAAACTTTCAGCTCTATCGGGGAAAGATCATTCATACTGGAGTGTTAATGTTTTCATTTGACAGTACTGACAAGCTGCTCTGACACATTTAGCAGATTCCACTTAACACTACACCATCCTGTTTGTTGGCTGCTTTACAGAATCTATATATATACTGTATTTATATATATCTATATATATAGATATATATGTATATTACAAAGTGAAATAATAACTGCATTTGAAAATGTTTTTAACATAATTATAATGTTATAAATAAGGAGGAGATAATCATATTTTTACTAACTTGACAATTGTAAAATTTCTATGTGAAAGGGCTGTATAAGTTGCTCAGGATGACTCTTTAAAAAATAAAAGTTATTTGAGGTGCACATCTCATGATGGATCGTTATTTTCAGTTTAATAGTGTTTTGTAAACAGGGTGTTCCTTTCTTGCAGGTATTTGCCATAGCTGGAGCATTTCTTTTTATCACTAACACATTTTCCACTCTTCGAGCAAGCAAGTGTTGCCGTAAAATAAGTTAATCAGGACACTGCCAGGTTGTGAAAAGGGATTTATTCCCTTCAGCTTCTCTTCTGTCATCTTCTCCTCTTGCACCTTGGAAATGGGTGAAGTTGTGCCAGAAATTCCTACTCTGCTTTTAAGTGAAGTGTTTTGAAAAGAAAAATACAAGCTGTTCTGGACTTGAAGTGGAAAAAAAAACATATTGGTTTGTCATCTGATACCTGGGGCCTTGCACTTGCTTTTATTTGTATTTACATTTAGCTAAAATGTTGTTTTAATTACTTACTTTAACTCTATGAAGACTTCTTTGCTTGTCTGCTATAAAGAGATGCCAGATCCACAACAATCCGAGACTAATGGCAATCATCTAGTATTGTACTGTCAATATTTTTTATTGTTTTATTGCCTCACAGTGACATCTTATTAAATTATGTGAAAGTTAAAAATTCAGATCTTGCACAACAGTTGGCCAGCCATACAGCTGCAACAAACTCACTCACTCACTCACTCACTCACTCATATACACGTACATTCATACACACATGCAGAGAGACACTCTGCTGTGGAGAGGATTGTTGGAAGCTCTGCAGGAGTAAAGACACAGAAACCAGACTGTGGAGATCTGAATGTGTATCAGGACTCTACAACTATTAATATCTGAGCTCGCTTCTCTAACCAGCAGGGACCGGCTTGTTTGGATAACTGCATTTATAATTAGTACGCTCTGTATTCTTGGCTTGAGTTCCGTTCGAACATCTGGAATGAGTGGAGAGTTTAACCAGCAGTTCTCAGCATCAACAAGCGAATTGCTGAGATTTGCAGTGCTGAGTATAATAATCAAACAATTTGCAATAATTTTAATTTCTGCACTTTGACTTGACAGAGGATGTTCTGTTGGCGTTGAAGGAGCAGCAGGTAATAACACTAACTTAATTTACACCTGATTGTTAAAGGTTTGTTGCTACGTTTTTTATCCTATCTTTAAAATGTTATCTGCTCAGAATTTTAAAGCTGCGTATGAGCTCAACTGTGAAAAGGAAGGGATGGTCTACTAGAGTTCAGTGTCTATAAATAGTTTGACATGTAACGGCCCAATGAAACTTGAACGTGTCCCACAGTAGGACTGGCGAACCCTTAAAGCTGCACTGTCTCAATTTCTTTTTCTCTCTTCTCGGACTAAAAGTTGTCGCTCGTTGTGACGAACTCACAGATAATTATCAGCTGACATTACAGTTCTCCTCAGCTCCACGGAGCATTTTAGCATCTTTCAGCTCATTGTTTCGGTTTTTATGGCCTTGACCCAAGTTGCTGTTCATTCTCCCCGTTCCCATCATCATCGTTTTCCTGCAGAAAACTCTGCCCAACAACAGACAAAGCTAGCAGCTAGTTAGTGAACGTAGCGAAGCATTTAGCAGCTAAAGAGACAAATATGTCCCTCACGAATTTGTTTAAGTGCACGACAGAGCTTAAAGGAGAGAGAATATTGGGTTTACATCCATCAGGTGTCTAGAAACACTTGAAGTGAATGATATTATTGCTGCAGGTCTGCTGGATGTGTACATTTTTACACAGTTTTAGATTATTCTTCAGTGTTGTGTTGCAGCTTATTATCTCACAAGTGGCCAAAACAAACATCTAATATGCAGTTTTAAAGAGAAGGGGCAGCTGTTTACATTTGTGTTTTTGTGTTGTATAAGAATAATATTTATATTTATACCTACTTAGGTATTAGTCACCTATTGCACAGTGACCTACGGTGCAACCAAATATGCATTTTAGTTTGATATTTAGCCAGAACACACTTGTACTGTTCTCACCTAATGTGTATATTTGCAGGGTTTGTACTATTTAGGAATGTTTATGTGTTTCTGCATGTTGTAGCTAATTAGCTACATACCTTACAGACTGCACACACTTGACCATTTTACCGTTTTCTTATGATCATCAGTGTTGAGATAAATTTCCTTGAGTTCACCCGTCTCAAATAATGAGGCTTTATTGAGGATCAGGCTCGTGTCGTGTCGTGTGCACCACCTGAGGTTCTCACCGCGGATGATAAAGAGGTACTTGTAAAGTCTGTCACCACACAAACATATTGGCTCTCTGTCTGTTTCTAGCCCCCACCCCCCACCCCACCCCGACCACCCAACAGCTCCCCCTGTACATGTTTCCCCTCCCACTCTCGCTCTCTCTGTGAATGCCACAGGCCTCTCACCCTTTAGTCCAGATTTAGACCTCAGTCTTTCCCAGACATTCAGACCCAGCTGTCTGAAGCTGGCTGCTGGTGCACCGATTCTCTCGTCTGCCTTTGCACTTTCTCTTCTCCCTTCTTCTCTTCCTCTCCTCCTCCTCCGTCTCTCTTCTTCACTATGCCTGGACTCTTTCATCACTCCTCCATCTGACATGGTAGCAGATCTTCACAGATGTTTCAGGTGGACGGAGCGTTGGAGTGTTGCAGTCTTTTGTTTTGATGCCCAGGTTTTCACCGGTTGGTCTGGTTCCACAGAGGCAGATGTCCCACTCCTCTTCCCCAGCCACGGAGCCTCTTCCGGAGGTAAGGCTCCAACTGTGTCTGCCTCGTCCACTTCTGTTGGGCGTCTGTCTGTGATGGAAACTCAAATGTGTGTGTTGGTGTGTGTTTGGACATGACTTCGTAACTGAGAAGCTGCAAAGAATATAACACTGGGTCTACTTTTACAGAGCTAGTGCCAGCGCCCAGTTCTTAGCATCTTAAGCATCTTTTTTACATCTGTTAATATTTACCTTTTAAAGTGAAGCACATTCGCAACGTTTCTGCATGTTTGCATGGATAAACTCCAGATAGAGCCGCAGCCAAATCACCATCAGCACTGGCTGCAGACAGGATGTTAACTCATGCAGAAATGTCAAGCATAAAAAAATGCTAATACATTTCTGTAGCTGTTTCTCAATAATCATCATGTTAAATTCATCAAAACCCTGTTAAACCAGTGAAGGTCATAAATTAAAGTAAATAATGTGTTAAATACCAAATATTTACAAACCAGCACTTGGTCACCAATGTTATTGTTGAGGTTGTGGACGTGGGGTCTTCGACATTTTGACGCCACAAGACGAGCTTCAGAGAAAAATACAATTTAATGAAATCAAAACAGTTATTTGAAAATGAAAAATAAGTTTAAGTTTAATTAGAACCTGAAATGTCAGTTGTATTTGCTCATTGTCCACTGAGTATGTCACACAAACAGAATAAGCTGCAGCTCTAAACGGGGCCTCTAAAGTAACAGGGACCATTAAATAGAGGGTGTGTTTTATTTATCTACTGTGTTTAGTCAAAGCTCATTCAGTGGCCGTATGCAAATTAAAAGCAGATATTAAAAATACTGCTATCAGGGTTTTTCACCCAATTATGATTCATCCTCTGACAAACTTTATACAACTATTTCTTGGTTTATACTTCGCTTATCGATGCAACACATTAATATAATTTATCATAACATACTGTAGTGAATATCACATCATTGATATATCGTGGAACTCCACTGTTTGTGGGTCTGCTGCTTGGATATCTGTGTGTCGTGACTAAACAATGTGTGTGTGTGTGTGTGTGTGTGTGTGTGTGTGTGTGTGTGTGTGTGTGGGGCTGCACTGATACTAATTTTGTAGCTGTTAAGCTGTGAGTTGTCAACAGAGCCACTGAAACCTGGATTTTGATTTTATTACAGTTTAATCATCCTCTTCATTCTGTGTTCTTCATTTTCTCACGTCCACATTTTCCGTTTGTCTCAAGCTGTTTGTAACGTTTATCTTGACAATGGTTGTTTGCTGCCAAAACAGCAAGTTTAAAACCGTCTCTTTGTGACATTCTGTTCTCAAAAGCTCATATTCATGGAGGTGTTTATAAGGTGTTGTTGTGGAACCTCTGAAGTTGTTTCTCATTCTCTTGCTCCTCATCAGATTTCTTCAGCAGGGACAGCGTTTGAACCTTTAGACATTTTTCTTTTATCCCTCGAAAGAGAAATCAGCTTCGGGACGACCCCAACCCTCAGGAGCTGTTCCTGTAGTGACTGATGGGTGTCACTTTCAGATAGTTAGCTCTGTGAACATAGCATGGCTGTTTATAGCTGGAATGACCTCTGCGTGATTTAAATTAATGTCAGAAAAGCTGTGATCCATGCAGAATGTTCTCACCTCACGCCGTGAAGCCTCAGTTCACTTCAGGTCATATTTAACCCAAAGACTGCGAAGCCCAACCATCTTCAGCATCTTAATTACCGTTTGAAAAAACCACCCACCAGCAAGTTCTTGGCCTGCAGCCGTGACATGCAGCAGCAAACCTGCAGACGCTCCTCGCAGCTGCTTCCACAACAAATGCTTTCAATGCAGCCTGTTCCAACGATACGCCTGTCTGCCAGAATACTGACGAGACTTGTTTAGCTGCGAGTGCTAAATCACCGAGGACAGGTATTCAGTCTGATTTACTTCCACCCCCAGGTCCCGTTATTTGAGATGGACCAGGATGAGGATGAGGAGGAAGATGTTCTCTCAATGAAGAGCAGAGGTAAAGAAGAGAGGACTTTGTTTGTTTACTACCTTTACAGCCTCTACTACTCCTGCTACTGCAGAGTACATTGCAGGAAATCAGTCATAAATAGTTGTAGTTACTAGTTGTTGTCACAGCCAACAAAACAAAGTCCAACCTCCAAACAATGTGCAACAATAAAAATGTGTTTTTTCAGATCATTGTTCCTCTTGTTACCAGGGCGCTGCACGTAATGTTTTTCATTGCTTATTTATAGGTGGGTATATACATGCTATAGCGCCCCCTGCAGGCACAGACCCTGACACCTTCATATACATGAACTTCATGAAGACTCACTGCTGCTACGACGCCATCCCTACCAGCTCCAAACTGGTCATCTTTGACACAACGCTACAGGTATGGGACAAATTACTACTTCCTTCTGTTTTTCAGCAAAAAAAACCAAAACATTTTTGCACAGACAGCATGAAAATGTTGGTTTGTAATTATTGTGTGTATCTGTGGCAGGTGAAGAAGGCTTTCTTTGCTCTGGTGGCTAACGGCGTGAGGGCAGCGCCGCTGTGGGACAGCAAGCTTAAGTGTTTTGTGGGTGAGCCACACATACAAACATCTGTCTACAGCTGTGTCCGTCACACACACGTTACTGGTGTTGAGTATAAATGATCTGAGGGTGTGGAGTCGTCAGTGTCACTGGAGCTCCCCTCACTGGTGACAGCATTCACCTGCACGCTCAGCCATGATGCAAAGTATGTTACTGCTTTTGACAGGAAAACACAACAATGCAGTGAAAAGCTTCATGTTTAAATATAATCTAAGCCTCAGTTTAGGAAGTGTATTTATGTATAATCTCTTTTTTATTCAACAAAATAAGCCAGCCTTCAATAAAACAGTGTTTAATAATGTTATTTACAGAGCTTTTCTAGACCCATGCATGTTACAAAGAGCTTTACACAGAGCGGCAATATAAGACAAACAGGTCGTACAAGGCAACAGAGTTAAGACAAGCGGATCAGGGATCTTTACTATTCCCCTTCTCTCCCTCCAAGCATTTCTTATCTCTCTACACTTGAATTAAGGCATAAAAAATACCTTCAATAAATAAATAAAACCAAATGCAGCATCACCAACTAAAGGGCGATCAGTCAAAATCAATCAATCCATCAAAATCTAAGAATAAAAACAGAACCAATTACAGTTTCACCAGCAATCAGGAGAAGCTCTTTGAGTATGTTATATAATATAATATATATTTCATATGTATGTTATAAGAAGAGATTTAAAAGAGGTGACGGTTTCTGCTGATCTGATCTCCTCAGGCAGCTCACTCTTAAGTTTCAGGGCTCTGACTGTTAGTGTCACCTCTGGTTTTCAGCTCGACCTCAGGAGCGACTCGGGAAAGAGCTCTTGGAGCCAGGTAATAGATGAATGTGTTTGGTTGAGGCAGGTGAAGAGGCTGTCGCAGCAGTGGAGGCGAGATGTAAAATGGTCACCACAAACAGCGACGCAGCTCACTTGTTACTGAAGACGAGTTCAGACTGTTGCGTTGGGTTCCTTCCCACAGAAGCTCAGGTCTGAGGGTTCAGGTTTCTCCGCTGTGGACCGGTGGTTTCATATGATGCCGCCCAGTTTGTGCGCTAACATTTAGAGCAAAGCAGGTCAAACGCATGACATTTGTGTTGCATTACAAACACAGTCACTCAACACGCAGAGCTGATCTTCATGACATTTAGACCAGGTCTGTTCATTTTCTGCTTGTAATTAAAACGGCAGCAGCCGTGAACGTGGTTATCCAGCGCAGCTGCGCTCGATTTACACTTTTAACTAAAGTCAAACCAAAAAGCCTGGTGAGGATAAAATGCTTCTTAACATGGAGATATGCTCAGATCCACTTGCTGGGCAGCAATTTAAAGTTTGGATTGAGGGTGATGCCAGAGGGAAGGTCGTATTCAGAGACCTCAGACTCAGTTTGTCAGGCTCAGCTCTACCTCATCTGAGGTAGCTCCGTTTTAAAATGTACTTTGTCAGAGTTAATGGTAAATACTGAAAGCGCTTTACACTTCACCCTCCTGACTACTGACCTGCCACCATTATGGCGAAGGCTTGGTCAGGTTTTGGCAACAACTAACAGTCTCCTGTGACCTTGGTGATTCGTCCGCCATGAGCTGCTGAGGTTTTGTGGCATCAATAACATTCATGCTTTTGCTCCTGAAAGAGATAAATGCCAATTCACACAACAACTAAGGTCCAATGCTGTGGTTATTTCCACACATGCACATCTATCTTGAAAAACTGACGCCTGCTCTTCCTTGTTATATGAAGAGCAGTTCAATCTGACACCAACTTTTCTCTTCATTCAAGCTTGAAAACCTTTTTCCTGTAATAAAGAGGAAACTTTGAAAGACATGATTTACTATTTGCCTCATAACAGACTGCTGATAAATCCATCTTTGATGTTTGCATTGTCTGTGTGTGTGTGTGTGTGTGTGTGTGTGTGTGTGTGTGTGTGTGTGTGTGTGTGTGTGTGTGTGTGTCAGGTATGCTGACCATCACTGACTTCATCAACATTCTCCATCGTTACTACAAGTCTCCTCTGGTGAGCTGTGCCTCTGGATTAAACATTGATAGCAAATAAACATGTGATGCACCGCAGTGATGTCACATGTCAGATCATCCAGTAAAGCAATAAAAATCACATATCATTGCTAAATGTCCCATCTTAGACTGATGATGATGATGATGATGATGATGATGATGATGATGATGCCTGCTCAGGCTGATGAACACCCCTGTTGGATCTGAGATATTTGTTCTGTCTGCAGGTTCAGATCTATGAGCTGGAAGAGCACAAGATAGAGACGTGGAGAGGTCTGTGCAACACAACCAGCTCCTTTATAAAACAAGGATTACATTTTATTTATATATTTTTATGTCCTTAATAACTCATGTCTCTCTCTCTGCAGAGATCTATCTCCAGTACTCGTTTAACAGCCTGATCAGCATCACTCCCGACTCCAGGTGAAACTTGAAATAATGCACTTATGCACTCATCTATTTTGCAGTATAAAACTTTAAGCACCACAGCAGCTGCAATTTTTATCGTTACATACAGTGTCTCTGGTGTTCAAGAGGAACAGTAGCATCCTGAATCCGTTTCCACCATTAGCTGGTTATAAACTGTTACCTGATATTCATGTTAGTCACAATACAGACAAACACAATGTGCTTAAGGTCATGTTGCACATATATATATATATATATAATCTTTCATGTCTTAATTGACCGCACCTATTAAACATTCACTCGTGGTGGTAAAACTAAGTGAACCTTTGGATTTAATAACCGGTTGAACCTGATTTGGCAGCAACAAGCTCAAACCAGCTCTTCCAGTAGCTGCGGATCAGGAGGGATTTTGGCTCATTCTTCCTCCAGAAGCATCACTGCCACTTTCTCCGGATGTCTACTGTGAACGGTGTTTATTCATTCCACACTGGGTTAATGTTTGCGCTCTGACTGGGCCACTCCAAACCAGGTGGATTTTCTGTAGTAGATTTACTTTGGTGTTCAGGGTCATTGTCCTGCTGCTTCACCAGCTTCTTCTGAGCTTCAGCAGCCACTCCTAAGAGACATTTATTAACATGGGAATTAATTTTGTCCTTCAATGATGTGAAGCTGTCCAGACCCAGATCAAGCAGAGCCCCCAAATCATGATGCTCCCTCCACCGTACTCTACTCCACTTTTTCCAACCCGCACTGTGAATATGTGAATGATGTTTTCAATACGAACAAGAATAATACAATGATTAGTGTGTTATTAGTTGAAATAAATTGTATTAGTTCATGATTGTAACTTCGATGAAGATGCGACGATGTTTTAAGACAAATTAATACATTAATGCAGATAAATTCAAAGGGTTCACCTACTGTTTCTTGCTGCTGTATTTTATATTTGAATCTTTATTCTTAAGTTTTTCAGTTTCAACTTAAATATAATGTTAATGTTAATGACTTGAACACCCAAGATAAAGAAGCAGCAGTTGAATATTTGTAGAATGATCTTAAGCCGACAGCTCCGTGTCAGTCAAACCTGAACCTGAGGGTCAGGTGTGATTGTCACAATCCTAATCACAAGTGTTGTCACCTCCTCAGTCTGTTTGACGCCATCTACTCCCTGTTGAAGAATAAGATCCACCGGCTGCCGGTCATCGACCCAGCGTCGGGAAACGTCCTCCACATCCTCACTCACAAACGCATCCTCAAGTTCCTCCACATCTTCGTGAGCTCACATACATACATACAGACAGACATACAGACCATGGCTTGTAGAGTACAACACAACACTTTGTGAATCGGTTTCATCTCTTAATCCTCCTGTTTTTTTCACTACACTATTTTGATGGTCATATGTTTTCTTCTCCCCCCGCAGGGATCCATGATTCCTAAACCCAGGTTTCTTCAAAAGCGAATCAGTGAAGTGGGGATCGGCACCTTTAGAGAGATCGCGACAGTCCAGGAATCAGCGTCTGTGTATGACGCTCTGACCATTTTTGTAGAGAGGAGAGTGTCAGCTCTGCCTGTGGTTAATAAGCAAGGTAGTCCTGCATTACGCTGCTGTTTGGGGGTTTTAATTCACCTGGGAATTTGGTTGTTTTATCTGTATGAATCACCATGTATCCATTGCATACATTTAATTACTTCAACTCCAAACCCTAATGCACTTCACTTTCAGGTCAGGAATGAAGAGTGGATGTGGATGTTATTTTATTGTGTGTGGTCTGGTGTTGCAGATAATCAGACTCCCTTGTGATTTCTCTCCAAGGTTGATTTTCCTAAATACACATAAGTCTAAAGTCTGTCTATGTATTTTGTCTGTCTGTACAATCTGTGGTCTGTACGTCTTTCTCTGTCTCCTCTCTAGGTAAAGTGGTGGCACTGTACTCCAGGTTTGACGTCATTGTACGTTAATTTCACATTTTTCATTTATCACTGCAACTTTGTTAGCCGAGACAATGACAGAAATGTAAATCTTGTGATTCCCGAAATCCCTTCTCATTCTTAAAGGAGTTATTTGTTAAGTCTGCTATTGCTACACAGCCAACGTTAGCATTAGCAGCTGTTTACTCACGATAGAAGAAACGCTGCGAGTTCCTTTACTCACCAGGAGCTGCATCCAGTGGTGGAAAGCAATCCTTTTGTTTTGCTTCTATTTCTATCACTTCTTTTCTTCTATGTAGATTAGCATGCTAACCAGCTAGCCCTGGTCTGGCTCGGACTTTCCGATACCGAGTCACTGTAGCATCCAGTAGGAAGTAGCTCTACTCAGAAGACATTTTATAACCTCTTGAATGATGGCTGAAGCTCTTGGCGAGACTGGTAAGTAAACAGCTGTTAATGCTAATGTAGCAGCTACGTAGCAATAGCAAAAACTTACAAATAGTTCCTTAAGTAGTTTTATAGGTACTTTATATCGTCTTGGTCTGGTCAACACTTCATTGTGCTCCTCTCTTCTGAAATAAGAATACAATAAATTCAGTCATGATTACAAAATCAAAAAAAGATGAGAAACAGTAAACAAGAGTTCGACCAAAGATACTGTGAATAATAATAATGATAAATGGAAAACATAGTGATTGTTTGCCAATTGCGCTAAAGAATTAGTACAACCCAGAAAGAAAACTAAATTCACAAAAGCATTGATTAATCAAAATAATTATCAACAGTGAAAGAACAATTTAAATTTCCAAGTTACAAAATATTCAACTGAAACCAACTGCTGGTGGCAAAATAATAATAATAATAAGTTTCTCCTTTTTTCCATCATTCAGAACCTCGCAGCCCAGAAAAACTACAACAACCTGAACATGACAATGCGGGAGGCCATCACCTCCAGAGCCTGCTGCGTGGAAGGAGTCCTCAAGTGTTACCCTTATGAAACTCTGGAGACCATCATTGACCGCATTGCGAAGGCTGAGGTAACGCACATGCGCTACAGTCTGACTGTTATATGTTTAATAAATGTAGGCTAGGTAAAAGCTACTTGTTGTAAATCGTGTGGTTTTCTCTCATCAGGTGCATCGTTTGGTGTTGGTTGACAGGGATGATGTGGTGAGAGGGATTGTTTCTTTATCTGACCTCCTTCAAGCCCTGGTCCTCACTCCTGCAGGTATTGATGCACTGTACTCCTAACTCCAACCCTTCCATCCACCCACCCCTTTGCTCTTTCTCTCAGTCCCTTGGTTATCTGTCCACCCACATATCTGCCTTCAAATCCTCGAAAAGCTTCCTGCTGCTTCTGGCGATCTATGCTACTCCCTCCCTCCTGTCAACGCTAATGTTTCCCAAACTCTTCTTCATCCAACTTTTCATCCTCCTGAAGACAATGAGGGTCTTTCTTCTCTTCCTGTGACATTTTCTGGTTCCAGTTTCCTCCCCCTCTCTGAAATCTCCTCATCCTTCCAGCTGCCCCCTTTTATACTCCTCATCTGAAACCCTCTGCTCGTCCAAGATCAGCCTCCTCTGAAAACTTCTGAGCAACTAACCATCTCTTCTAAAATCCTCTGCTGCTTCATTTATAATCCAAACACCTCATCCGAGACCTCACTTGGAACGGCGTGCCCTTACCAGCGTCCTTACACCTTCTTTAAAATTCTCCTTTGAAGCATCAAACAAAATTAACCATGTTGCCCTAAGATACCTCCTGCAGAATCAACAAAGGCTTTCTCTAAAACCATCTGCCCTTCGATAAATCAAACTGAAACCTTCTCTAAAACCTACCTATCATATGCTGTGGATGGTTCCCCTAAAACCTTTTGCTTGCGCCATCTAATCCTTAAACGTCCACCCCAGCTTCAAAATCTGTCAGTTATTGTCACTCTACCAAAATCCTGTCATCCTACCAAACAGCCAAGCAAATCTTCCAAAACCTCGTCTGAACTTCCCACCAATCAGCCGTTCACCCCGTCCCATACGCTCTACGAAGTCCGACAACCAACCCCTCCACACTTTCTCCCAAACGTACCCCCTTCATCAATCAGCCAGCGTCTTCATGCTGCAGTCCCTCCTCTGAAACCACCACGCCACCAGCACCTTCTTAGCCAACACACCTCAGGTAGGAAACCCGAGCTAATTCTGCTGCTGCTGCCTGTCTGAGCTTGCATCTTCACTTTTCCTTCAAGCCACAAGGTCTTCCTGCTGCCTGTAGTGGTTTCTTCTGTAGTTCCTCCAAAGGGATAATATGAGGGGGAACTGGTACCCATGGTCCCGACACTTTTTCAAAACATTTGTGATTCTGGTTTACAACCTAATAAAAAATGTCCTTGTCAATGTAACACACATAAGAATATAACACTTACAATGGGCTACACTGACCTCAACAAGGCAGCGAATCCAATGTGGTACCATTTCCTTCCGTCTTTGATTGAAGAGTCTGTTGACGTCCTCAATTACCAGAGCATCACGTTAATGATGATTGGAGACAAAATGTCTTCACTTATCACTAATGTCAGGTTGAATTTTTTATTTATTTATTTATTTTGCATTGAGCATGTGAGACAAAGTTAAGTCTGATATTCATGTCAATTGGATTGATATAGTTTAGTTTGTTCATATCTAGTCATCTGTCTAGCTGCTTGGATGTTGCTTAGAAAAGCCTCTTCTAGCCTGACATGTCAGCTGTACCAGTCTCCCAACATTGACTTGTCCTGGAATATTTTTCTTTTCTACTATATTTGATCTTTTCTACATCAGCTGAACTGAACTGAACTTAATGCAAAAGTTGAAGCTCAAAGTTCATCTGACTTTGGAGGAAACGGCCTCACCACAGTGTCCATTTAGTAGCTCTAATGAGGCTTTCGATCATATTAGATCGAGCTACTAAATAGACCTTGTAGTGATACTGTATTCTCACATACAAAACTGAATTGACATGTTAGGCTGAAGACCTGTGTCGTCACGCTGGGTCTACATCATACCAGGTGTACAATACAAGCAGCAGCCATCTTGGAGGAACTGTTGTTTCAAGTGGGATGTGCAGCTTCCACATTCCCCACTTGGTCTTACAAGTTTCCTCCAGTGGTGTTTACATTTTCTCTCTGAAGTCGGTCGAGTAGTTTATCACAGAATATGTAATATAACAAAAACACCTGCTGCTAATAATTGATAAATGTCCGACAATGTGAACACCTTTATCCATCCAGTTTGTCTGGTTCCTCTGATATGATGTGAACATGGCTTCAAGTTTCAGCCTTGATGAAACAGACTGTAGCATTAGAGTGTGTGCTTTAGTGCTTGTCTTCTGTCCACAAACGCTGTAAATATTGAGCAGATTATAGGTTTTGTGTTGGGAATGTGTATAAAATTGTATAAGATATTGTTCCTTAGTTATAACGCAATTTTTCAAAATGGTTAAAATGAAATTTTAGTCATATTGTAGTAAAAGTTAAACTTGGTATCAGAATTTCCTCTGTTCGTGTTAATTTTCTCATTTTTATCTTTTACAGATATTTATGAGAGACCATCCCTTCAAGACTGAAGAAAACAAGATCACGTAAAACAAGATTATGAGGTGGCAGAGCAGGATTGTGGCGAAGAAGTCACAGGTTTCAGTCCCAGTGTAGAGGAAAACTATAGGAAGTAAAAGTGAAAGCAGAAACACTCTGACCCTCCTCTCTGAGCTCCAGTAACGTGCTGTACATGGAGCATTTTATTCCCAAGTGATCGCCAGTAGAAAACAGCTGTTTGTGCTGGAAAGCTGCCAGTGTTGACCTGTATCATGCGTGTGTCTGCAAAACAGCGGCAAACTGATGAAGACTTTCAACCTGAGAATCAAATTTTGAGGTTTGATTTTTGTCAAGCTGTGTTACTTACTAAAAAAAGTGATGTCACGTTCAATGACTCGTACTTAACTCTGTGGTCTTAGAATTATTACATATTAGCCATTCATATATAGAAAACACTTAATTGTGGAATTGAGATGACGTTTTTTGTAAATGCACTTATGCTCCAGTCACTGTGAAAAAAATAAATATTTTGCTCTGTTTTCAGTCATATGAGAGTGTGGTGGTGACTTGTTGAAGAATGGTCAAAGAGAGGATAACCTGTAGGACAGATGCAGCATAAATACAAGGGTAGCAAAATAATAAGGGGTTAATATTTTTGGAACAACAGGGTAATACCATGGTAATTACAAATGTAACAGCCTGGTAATATCTTGGTAATAATTTGCGGTAATATTTTTTTTTAAATGGACCAAAGACATGAGGTAATATCAGGTAATGAAATATGGCAGCGAAGGTGGGATAAGGGGGAATAGGTGGCTGATAAGAGATTATATTAGGATAATATGGTGTGTGCTGTAAATAATAATAATTTGATTTTTCACAATATTAATATGAAACAATGCCCGAGTACAATACCTTCAATTACATGGAGCTAACTGTCAAATTTCTATTTATGATTAGCATAATTTTACAAGTTACTAGTCAAAATGTGATTGAAATCTCTTGAATTTGCATTTAGTTTAGTGAGAAATGAAGTCGGACATATTGTAATGTGAATCTGGTCGAGCTGATGTGTGACGGTACATGAGGTCCACTCAGTCAGCTGATTCGACAGCAGGTGAGTGTGTCTCTGTCTGCCGATCCTCTCTGACTGACGGGGTGTGAGCCGGGGCCGACTGCTCTGTTTACCAGGGGTGGATTTGTTAACTCTGCCAGTTTCATACATCCTGGTGTACGCACACACACACATGCACACACACATATTACATAAACAGCTCTGCCTCTGCTTGTATCTTAACGTTCCTCTTCAGGTGATCTAATGGAGGCAGATTACAAGTGATGAATGTTACTGTTATTGTTGATATAATTTAAGGAGTTAACAGCAAGTGATCTAAACGGTGTCACAGAATCACTGGATTGACAAATGACAAGAAAGAAAAATCTACTATTAATAATATAATCATTGCTATTACCTTTACACAAATGGTTAGAATACTACTACTACTGCTTCTACTGTTATTATTACAAAAGGTACTTACACTTACTAGCACTCCTGCTATATTGTTACTACTACTACTACTAAATATAAAAAACACATATAATATATAAGAAGTGTAAAAATCAGCAAATAATTAATTAATAAAATACAAGATGACTAACAGGAAATAAATGTAAGTGTGTGGAGACTCTCTGGTTCATGAACTTCAGCAGGAAATCAAAGAAAAATCAACAGCTGACCATGCATCAGCCACATGCTCCCTCCGCTTTACAACTTCATTCCTCTGAACAAACAGTTGAGCCACCAATCAGCTGGGGTCGGGCTGCTAGTTCAACAGTTTGTCTTCACGTCTCGCTCTGACTCTGAGACGACACACAGACGGGATGCAGCAGAGCGCGTCCAGCTGCCAGAAGTGATGAGTGACACCGACTCCGCCGCAGGAATGGACCCCAAACTGAGGTAAGGAGACATGAAGCTCACAGCACTGATGTCGAGTTAACGGGCTCGTTTATTTTATTGACTGTAGTTGAGGTTTTTAAGTCTTTTAACCTAAAGTGAAGGTATGTTAAAAGTCTCAGTTAAGTCTCACTGTGCTCACACTCCTCATTCATTTCAATGAGACCGCTGTGTTGGAGCAGCAGAGGTTTTCGCTTTAATAAATGCAGGATTGTCTGGCAAAAAAATATGAAATCCGCTTCAACTTTTGCTGCAAATTCAGTGTCATCTGGCAGGACACTACAGTGGCCAATCAAATGCGTGCATCCATGTCAATCCATGGCTGAAAATAGTCCCCAACAAATGCACTTCTTTCTGCAGTTTGAGTAATGTTTGTTGAAAGTTACAGCTGTTTTAGGACGTTACTGAGCCTTTTTAAAGCTCTAAACAATTTATGTAAACTATTTTTAAGTTGTGTCTTTAATAGGAACCAGTCGGCTGAGCGCCACAGACAGAGTGAAAGTTTAGAGAGACACTAATCCATTGTTGGTTTTAGTCTTTAATGGGATTTTCTGACAATAACAAAAACACAGAATATCACCAGATTTATCCTTTTAACTTGTGCTGCCTATTGTGTATTATTGTGCATTAATATTAATTAATATATAAGGTAGACTAAATATAAGTGAAAAGGGAAAGGGTAGATTTTAATGGTAGAAAGCCACAGAGCAACCGAGGAGCCTGACGCTAGAAGGTAAATAAAACATTAATTTATTACAAAATAAAACAAGTAAAATGCAAATATAAAATGGGTCCTAAAATGTCCCTTAATAAACAAAATAATAATATAAATTACAAAAAGTATTATGGGGATTGACCACTGGCCCACAGTAATTTGTCAAAACACAAACACCCCGTCCTTCACCGACAAACCACAACGACCAATTTGTGTCGCAAAAGCAGTAAAAAAAAATAAAAAAACAAACAAACAATATGGACGACGTCAAAGTAATTTCCTGATTATTTGAGAGCTCTTTTGTTCATTGTTATTCTGGAAACAGAGTCAGAGATGTCGTAGTTCACTACAGAACAGAAGGTTTATTAGATGTGATCTGATGCACTTCAGCCTTGTGGGTGTGATGTTTGCCGACTAGACAGATAATATTCACTGTTAGTGGTTCACCAGTGAGAAGCTTTGATGCAGTACATTCATAGAATAAGGGATCAGTGGATACTGGAGGAATGTGTACTTTAAACTTATGCAATAATTTATTGTAAAGGTAATAAGTTACAAACGAGCAGTGGTGTTTGCCGCAAGTAGCTGTCCAAGATGGCGGACCTGTTCGCAGACATCGGGCAATGACCGATCCATCTTTATCTTTATTCCACTCTGGTGTCTGATTGGTTGAAAGCAATGTCTGACGAAAGGGAAGAGCTCAGCCAGGTGCAGCTATTTAGTTTTAACATCAAACAACTTAACACTGATGAGAAGAGAAAGCTAATTGGTCGTTCCATTGCAACATCAGCGTGCAGCTGTGGAGCTACGCCCTCCGCCATTTTGGACTAAAATCTATCAAACCTATTAAAGAACCTTATGACAAAGTTTGAACTGACCAGAGTTTAAAATATTGTAACACAGAACCAAAGGAAGCATTTCCTGAGAAAAAGTGTGTGTGCTTGCTGAAAGCAAATCGCTGGTGATTGGCATGTAATACTTTATGCTTTACTGTATGTTGTGGCTCCATGTTTGAGGAGGAGGTTCCTGCATTATTGAGATGTAGATCATTCTGACTGTTGGAAAACACTGGTGTGAACTTCTTTTTGATACATGAGTAGCTCTTAAATGGAGCAAGGAGGGCAGGTCCCTTTTTTTTTTTTTTTACCTTAACCACAAACTAACACAACACTGTCAAGAAACTGAACCACTGGAACCACAGCTGGTTAAACATGGAGAGAGATAGGAGGAACATATTTTCTTTAGAGCGAAGAGGAAGGAGCTGAGCTCGGCAGTCAGGTTTAATCCACGAGTGCAGAGGTATTTAAAGCCGAGACTGGACATGAGGTCGTGTGGAGAGTGAGGTTATTTGTGAGGAGCTGAAGGATGTTTGGATAAGTCTTTATTTACAGTCATGTCAAATGATAAAGGGACTTCGAGAGAAGAAAAGGCTGTAAAGACTGAACAAACTGAGTTGAGCAGAGGAGATAATTAGTTGCTGGAAATTGGCCAAGGCTATTAATCCTAAAAACAGGGGATGGTAGTGCGCTGTGTTATTCAGCTTTGGTCAGGAGAGAAACCATGTCGTAGCATCAGCAGAGAGAGAGAGAGAGAGAGAGAGAGAGAGAGAGAGAGAGAGAGAGAGAGAGAAGGTGAATAATGCCAGAAAAGCAGAAAGGTTTAATTCATTGAAGTGGAAGCGAAGGATGCGGGATGGATCTGTTTGAGAGTCCTGCAACCCAGCGGCGGTGAGCAGCTTCACTTTACAGCATTGCCTTTTTTAACATGTTGTTCCATTTGGCAAATTTATAGAAGCTGATGACAGAGAGTGATTAACACTGCTCTCAGATCAGTGTCGTCATATTCATAAAGAAAATGTACCCGTAGGGATGAATTGAGAAAAATCTGTATTCTCCGACAGGAATTTATGGACAATACTAACTGTTCCTGCACAATTTTATTCAAGTCTTCCATGGTTTAAAACCCCGAGTATTTTAATGCTATATATTTGAGCAAATACCTCAAGTGATTTTTATGCAGGTACATTTCCTTTTATGAAATGTTGAATGCATTTTATTTCAGGAAAATCTAAACTCAAAATGCTTATTGCAATAATTTATAGATACACAATCAGTTAAACTGGTGAAACAGGTTATATATAATCAGATGATCGAGTTTTCTTATTCTGTTAATTTTCTAGTTTTACACTACAGTGATGTAGATATATTATAGCTATAGTACAGATCTGTTCTTCATTCGAACTGCCAACACTGGTTGATTGAAATGTTCCATATGTAGGACTTTTAATCACCACTAGGGGGCAGACATTGTTGATGTGCAGGAATCACGGGCACAACAATGTGTGTTTCTGTGTCTTTTTGTCTTTTTTTCCTGCGATTTACAGACTGAAAAATGATGAGCAGAACACAAAACACATTTCAGGCTTGAGAGAAAAATGATTACAAATTTTTGTTTTTGATCTCCTGTAAAATTACGTAAGAAGCTTTGACTGCCTCTGTGAGTCAGCCAACAGGGCAGGCAGTGAGGACTGAGTTACCCACAACACTGGGTGTGTGTTCAATTTGTTATTTTATGGAAAATTAAAACAAACAGAGTCATAATACTAAATATTTGTCAATGACTCACTAACGTCAACATCAGCAGACACTTGGTATCGTCTGGCTCTCGCTGGTTTTAGGGCGGGGGGTGGGGGGTGGGGCTTCCCTTTCGTCTTCAGCAAATAATAATCATGCAACATTTGATTGATGCAGTATGGATGTGTAAACCCTCAAACACATTTAAAGCTAAGTCAGCTTTTTGTGCAGCTATGCTAATACTAACTGGCTGCACTGCGGTAACATGCAGTATGTCACAGGTAGCAGGAAGTAAGAGTTAGAGACTGAAAGTTTTCCTCTTCCTCCTCTGTGAGCAGTAAGGCCAAGCTGATGTTTGGCCTGAAAATCAAGAAGAAGAAGAAGAAGAAGAAGGTCAACACAGACCTGGTCCTGGCAAACAAGGGAGCTGTGGGTAAGGCCCGGAAAACAAACAAAGACACACACACACACACACACACACACACACACACACACTTCCTTATCTTACTACAATGACATAATGCATCCCAAGCCCCTTACCCCAACCTGAACTGTAACAATCTCATAGAGCCATCTAAAGCATTTTGGTCCCTATAAAGTAAAACAACACACACACACACACACACACACAAAAATCTCACAATCTTGGCTGGATATACTGTGTACAGTAGAACACTTATCCCTGTCATATCAGTGTGGGCGAGACAAACCCTTGTCAAACAGTCACATGTTGAATTCTGGAGTGAGAGTGTGTACAGCCACAGTCGTTATGGGTAATTTAAGGTTTCAGGGTCAGAGATCATCAGGCATCACAGACTCTGTTTAACCAGTGTGCTAAAATAGGTTTTCTAGAGTTTTCTTCTGTGGTTTTAAATGCGTCTGCACCTAACAGGATGTAGGAGCAGGAT
Source organism: Seriola lalandi dorsalis (assembly GCF_002814215.2). Lineage (NCBI taxonomy): Eukaryota > Metazoa > Chordata > Actinopteri > Carangiformes > Carangidae > Seriola > Seriola lalandi. The sequence continues at coordinate 1,078,058 of NW_019525464.1, forward strand.
TAATCAGTATCGACTCAATCTGACAACAATATTAACATATTAGACAAATAACACTCATGCCACAAACCTAATTTTTGAGACACCAATATCATGTTATGTTGTTAGTGCTAGTCAACTTAAAGGATGGCTGCTAGCCCAGATTTCTCATTGTTTCTTATCAGGAAAATCTTCAACTTCATTCAGCTTTTCTAGTAACAGGAAGCTCAAACAGTGAGATTAATTAAATAGGTCTTTATATAAGTTTTATTGACTTAATTTCCCCTTGTGCAAAATAAGGTTAATCCACGTGTGTGTGTGTATTTCTGTATGTATGTCTGCAGACAGTGAAGCAGATGTGCCGTCAGAAGAGTCTCCCCTGCTGGAAGGAGAAAACACTGAGGATCAAGCAGGAAGCTCTGCAGTCAGAACCAGAATAATACCACACAACAAGAGGTGTGAGATGTTTTTTGCTCACTACACAACAGTTGTATACAGGTTTAAATGTTTAAAAACATCTCCCGACATGCTGACAAAAAAAGCATAAATTCAAATACAATAAACCTGATGTTTGGAACGGAAAACCCTGTCAGTCTCGGGTCCCGCCTGACAATGTGAAAGGTCCTAAAGGACCTTGAATCAACATTTCAAAAGGTGACAGTATATTCAGAAATGATCCACCTGAATAAGAGTAAAATATTATTTTGCTTAGTAAAGTTCAACGTCACCCACTCTGTAAATCCCAGACAGATGAAATCATGTTCACTTTGGCCAGTTTTGGAAAATAGGATCACAAGGGAAAAAGTGGTTACTGTAGATATTCCTTGTTGATGCATATTGTTGTGATACAATGCAAGGTGCATGCACATTTAAAGAAAACTAGAGATTTATTTGCCAAATGCTTCCAGTCATAGTCTAAGAATATACTATTCACTGCTGCCAGTTTTCATATTAAATTCATCTGGTGTTGAAGCAGAATTTTACACCTTTACTTGGTACATTCATAGTAATCATTTCTTCATCTTGGCGAGTTTTGTGTGTGTTGGTGGTTTTTAATGTGGATTACAGGTTATTGTATATTTGCAACAGCTAATTGATCGTAAATAACTGTTTATTATTATAATTTTTGTATCCACACATCTCTGTGTTGCTGTGTTTGATAATGACCTGTGCAGTAAAACTTCGACAGGTCCAAACTGAAAACTCGCGTCCAGGAGAGTGAATGGAAACCACAGAGCTTCCAGGTAACATCATACAGAACTCACATCAATGGACCATATTTATAAATGTACGTAAGCAATTATCAAGGGATAATCAAAAAAAAATTTAAATAATAAGAGAAAACAAAATTAAACGCAACACAACTGACCATTTTAATGCATAAAGACAAAAACGGAAAGGACAAAATATCGCGCATTTATAATGTATACTTATCTAATGAAAGAAACAATTAAAAAATGTTTTTGTATGGAAGAAAATATGTACAATATAACAGCAGTAGTCTTTTTTAGGCCTATTTGGAACTAAATGTTGACAAAACCTTTCTCATGTGTGCAGTGAGATATTTTTTGTCCGTCTCACAGATTTCCATTAACATCACTGAGGCCAGGCAGCTGGTGGGGGAGAACATTGACCCCAGTGTGGTGATCGAGATCGGTGATGAGAAGAAACAGACGTCAGTCAAAGAAGGAACCAACGCTCCTTTTTACAATGAGGTCGGAAAAAATTAGGATGGCTCAGTGACTTGTCTTACAAAAACGTCTTAATGTATGTGTATAATATGAGTTTGCTAACTGCTCTCCTGCTCTCTTTCCTTTAGTATTTCGTGTTTGACTTCTTCGCCCACAAAGAGGTCTTCTTCGACAAAGTTATCAAGCTCACAGTGAGTAAAAAGAGTAGATGAGTGGTTTAAAAAAATGGCCATTACTGACAGGTTTAATTTCTGTCAGAATCTTTTACTTATTTACTTTTTCTCTCTGCAGGTGATGCACTCTAAGATGCTGCGGAGTTTCTGTATCGGCTCCTTTAAGCTGGATGTGTGGACAGTCTACAAACAGCCAGGTAACGACGCTCTACCGAACGTGTCATGGTGCATGAATTACTTCTGTGACTTCAGTTTGTGGTGATGGCTCTTTCTTTTTCCCCCAGGTCACCAGTTTGTCAATAAGTGGGCCATGCTGACCAATCCTGGTGACATCAGCACTGGGGTCAAAGGTTATGTCAAGTGTGACATCAGCGTCTCAGCAAAAGGAGACTCCGTGCAACCCGGTCCAAAAACGAGTGATGCTGAAGAGCAGATAGATAAGTATGACGCCTTTCTTTTTTCTAAACGTTGTTTTGGAGTATTCCTACATGTATACAATACATCCTTTAATCATGTGTTAACAGAACTCATTATGCTTTTTAAATTGTATTGATTTGTCTTCTTTCTAAGGGTGCCAAAGATATAAGGGTCGAATTTGAGATGTTGAATTGCATCTCTTCATACGCAGATGACACTCTGCTGTTTTTATATAACATTTGACCAATCAAGGATGTATTTTATACATTTAGACCTGTAGCCTTGCTGTAATTAGCTTCCTCACTGATTCGACTGGGATGTAATATTATTAATATTTGTCTGTTGCTGTGTGACGTCCTTTTCCTCAGGAACCTGCTGATACCAGAGGGTTTTCCCTCCGAACGACCCTGGGCCCGTTTCTGTGTGAAGGTGTATCGCGCTGAAGGTCTTCCCCGGAACAACTCCAGCATCATGGCCAACGTCACCAAGGCCTTCATAGGAGACAACACGGCACTCATAGACCCATACGTAGTGGTCAGCTTCTTCAAACAAGTGGTAGGTTGAATATCAACAACTATATGATGATTTTTTAATTTTTTTTTTTATTATACATCCATCGAAGATGTAGGTTTAAAAGTAAAATAAAGTTTAATACGGATGTTCTTGTTGGGGAGAAGAGGCTCAGAGTTGTACATGAGTTCTAATACAGAGGTGTAGTTGCCTTTTAAAGTTAAATTAAAGTCTAAAAGAAGTCTCCTTACCTCACCTCTCAGGGTCGCACATCCACTCAGAAGTCCACAGCAGACCCGGTGTGGAACGAGCAGATTGTCTTCACGGAGATGTTTCCTCCTCTGTGTCAGAGACTGAAGATCCAGGTCTGAACGTTATTACGTGGGAGGGGCAGGGCCGACACCTAAGAATACATAATATTCAAATGTATGATTACATTATACACTGTGTAAATGTCCCAGGACTCTGGCTTGTCTCTCCTCATAGGTCTGGGATGAGGGAAGCATGAGTGATGTTGCCATAGGAACCCATTACTTTGACCTGAGACGCATCTCCAACGAACAGGATGGTGACAGAGGTAAGGAGATGTGAAGGGTCAGGGATGAGGAACAGAGAAAAAGTAATGAAGGAAAGGAAGGTGAGAAGAAAGGAGAAGACAGGGATCATATTGTCGGGATTGTCTCTCCATCTTATTCCCTCCCTCTCTCTCTCTCTCTCTCTTTCTCCAGGGTTTTTACCAACCTTCGGTCCCGCTTGGATCAACATTTATGGCTCGGCCCGAAACTTTTCATTAGGCGACGACACTGTGGAGCTGAACGAGGGCATCGGAGAGGGCGTGTCATACAGGTCAGTGTTTAAAGATGAGCATCATTCAAACATTTTTATAATGACAAAAATGAACAAAAACCTTGCCGACAACAACATCTGTCCAAACCTCGCTGGTGTTAGGGGGCGGGTCTACATGGAGCTGGCAGTGGAGATCCTATCAGGAGGGACGGGTTCGGAGTCCAAACTCATTCGAATGATCAAGCCCGCGAAGGACACTAAAGCAGGAAAGGCCGGAGGGAAGGATGGGAAGACTGCTGCAGGAGGAGGAGCGGGAGGAGCAGCAGGAGGAGCCGCTGATGACGACAAAGGGAAAGCTTTGGCTGCAGAGGTCCTGCCTGTAGAATCTCCCTCTGTGGTAAGAAATGTTCTCCCAACATGGGGAGGCCACAGCTGCTACAAATACTGCAGTTACCCATGAGTCTTTGCTGTTTTCTGCGTCCAGCTGGATGCCGACAAGGAGACCTTCCTGCTGTTTGGTGTTTTGTTTGAAGCCGCCGTGATTGACAGAAAGATTGGAGACAAACCAATCAGCTTCGAGTTCTCCCTGGGTGAGTCACCGAGTCCCTGATGCTGTCACTAGAAACTCAGCACACATTAACTTAACGAAACTACCGTTTGAGGAGTGTGTTTATGATACATAAAGAAACCTTCTTCTGTTTTCATCTCCTCCCTCAGGTAACTACGGTAACACCTTAGAGCCGACGGGCCAGCCCAGCCACAGCGCCAGTCCTGCTGTCCCTCGGAGGAGAAGAGCACTGGACGTCCCAGAAAGCAGTGACATCCTCGGCTCCTCCCCTCTCAGCTCCCCCCCGAACTCCCCGTCTTCCCCCCTCCTACCCAGAGACCTTCAGGACACCGCCTCCAAGTCCACCACCTGTCCTGAAAAACCGCTCATCGTCGAAGGAAACAGGTTTAGTCACATCGGCATTTTATAAAAGAGATTAGAGGACATCTGCCATTAAAGTAAATGTAGATATTTAAAGTTGTTGAATCAAACATTGTGTGTGTGTGTGTGTGTGTGTGTGTATATATATATTTAGGCACTACATGCATCTGCCCCTGGAGAAGCAGAAGCCGTGTATTAATGTGCTGAGTTACTGGGAGGACAGAGCTTACAGACTCTACAACTCGAATATGCTGGAGAGCATAGCTGTTCTGTTTGTATGTACACACACACACACACACACACACACACACACACACACACAAACTAGCACAATCTCATGACAGAAGTGACAATTACAAACCCTGAAAGCAGCTGTGGTATCTGTGGTTTTCTTCTGTCTTAGGAAGAGGGCGTGGCCATTGCAGCAGAGCTACACAGGAAGTCAGATCCTGGGGCGGAGAATATGCTCAAAACCATCCTTAAAGAATTCTGTATGGATGCCAGGTATTCAGATCTAATCCCAGTGTGACTTACTTTAAATATTAATCCAAATACTTTATCCAAATTAAATGTTAAATGACAAACATGAGCAATTTGTAATGTTTTATAGAAATTGAATTTCCAGTTTCCTACCCACTGTGTATGTTGTCAAATATGTAGTGTGTTGTTTTCTGCAGGAGTTTCATAGCAGCAGCAGAGGCCAAGCTGAAGGCGGAGCTAAAGTCCAGTTACCTGACACAGCTGGACAAGAAACGCCTCACCATGTGTACACAGGAGCTGGTGGGAAACACACAATCACACACACGCGCACACACACACACACACACACACACACACATTTTTAGCGTCACAGTGCAGTTCTTCATTTAAACTGCCAATGTCGGTTGAGGCGACAAATGTGTGATGTTTTACAAATAATGTTTCATATGTAGGACCTTTAATCAGTGTGTGTGTGTGCATGTGTGTGTGTGTGTGTGTGTGTGTGTGTCTGTCTGTCTGTGTTGCAGGATGGTATGATAGAAGAGGCCCAGTCTTTGGGAGAAAGGAAGAGAAAAGCTGGTGGAGTGAAAGAAATGCTGCTGGACGCAACAAAACTCACACAAAGACTACGCTTTCTTGTGCAGGAGGTACGAGACTCACGTGTGTGTGTGTGTGTGTGTGTGTGTGTGTGTGTGTGTGTGTGTGTGTGTGTGTGTGTGTGTGTGTGTTTGTGTCTGTTTTATGTACATTGCATTATGTTTTCTTTATTTACCTTGTACATCTTAACCTTTCTCATACACACATGCCCCCCCCACCACCCACCCACACACACACTGCAGCCCCAGCACACAGTACCTGACGTGTTTGTGTGGTTGCTAAGCAATAACAAGCGTGTTGCGTACGCCCGGGTCCGAGCCAGAGACCTGCTGTTCTCCAGCAGCCAGGAGGCCCGAGGGATCCACTGCGGCAAGATAATAACACTGTTCCTGAAGGTGAACACCTACACACAACTTATAACATCACTATTTTAACAACATAGGCTGGCAGGCAGAGAAAAACAGATATGTGTGTGTGTGTGTGTGTGTGTGTGTGTGTGTGTGTGTGTGTGTGTGTGCGCGCTTGTTGCAGCCTCCAGGGAAGCGTGTTGCCGGCTTGTCAGTCCAAGCAAAGCTGGATGTGTATCTGTGGTTTGGAACCTGTTCAGACTCCCGCCACATGCTGGACGACCTGCCTGCAGGATTCACTCCGACCAGAGGGGGCGCTGATTCCAACAGCCCTCCCACACACCTGCTCTGCACAGGTGAGGAAGAAACTACACGTACAAGTTGTTGGCTTCAGAAATCAGTCAACACTGAAGGAAGTTGTCAAAATAATTATCAATTATAATTATCATATTACTTTTATCTTAAGAATCACTCATGTTGATGTTCAGATACATTTTGGTTTAGTTAATCATATATATAAACGTTGTGTGTGTGTGTGTGTGTGTGTGTGTGTGTGTGTGTGTGTGTGTGTGTCTCCAGAGCAGCATCGGTTCCAGCTGAGGTGCCACATGTATCAGGCTCGTGGTCTGATCGCTGCCGACAGCTCCGGCCTGTCCGACCCTTTCGCTCGCGTCACCTACCTGTCACACAGCCAAACCACCAATGTAAGTGTGAAGTGTGTGAACCATAAAATCAAACTTATATTGAAATAATATATGCAACAAATTCACAGTCCCATATTGAATAAAGGTCTCTGTCCATGTGTAGTGTGATTATAGATCAGGTCTAGGTTCTATATTAATACTGTGAAAGTACCAGTCCACAGGCCGTCAGGACTTCTGGAACTTTGTGATGTCACAACAAAGCAGTCACCAAGCCCCGCCCACCTGGACCCACCATCCAAACCTTGCAGAATTTGGTTTCTCTGAGTGTTTTTACCTGAAATCTGTTTTTATTTTTTATTGGATCACTCAGAAAACAGTCAGCCAATCAGAAGAGAGGCTCAGAGCCTCCTCTCTTCTGATTGGCTCACCGACCTGTTGTTACTAGAGCTCCAGAGAGAAGCCTGAGAGAGGAGATGTAAAACTACACTGAGATGGTTTTTGGTTCTTAAAACCACAAATATATCTTCTTATGGATCAACACTTCAAAATAAAACACAGGAGAAGAAGAAAATATGGGACCTTTTAAATTTTCATGGACTCGTGACCTGAGTTGGTGCTGTCCAGGTCTGATTTGTCTATTTGTGTCTTCATGTTGTGTGTGTGTGTGTGTGTGTGTGTGTGTGTGTGTGTGTGTGTGTCTGTGTGTGTGCGCTGTTGTCAGATTATCAGTCAGACTCTCAGTCCTACATGGAACCAGTGTTTGCCGATGGGTCGTCTGCTGCTGAGTGGAGATCTGCAGTACATCCAGCAGGAGCCGCCACGCATCCTCATCGAGGTGTACGACGACGACGCACTGGTACTGTGAGATGTAGAAAGACTGACAGATTAATCAAGTCATGGTTTAATATCTGTTTAAGCCATAACATATGATCTCTGGCCTCGCCCTGTCCCCCCCACCATGTGCAGGGCAAGGCAGAGTACCTGGGAGCCACAGTAGCAGTGCCTGAGGTTCGGTTGTCCTCTGACAGCTACTCGCCTCCAACACTGCAATACAGCCCCCTGCACTGCGGCAGCCAGCCAGGAGGAGACCTGCTGGCTGCATTTGAACTGCTGCAGGTCGGTCACACATTCAGTTTCCGTCATAATAATGCCGAATGAAACCGTAATGAAGAACTGAGAATGTTTCCTTGTGTAGATCCCAGAGTCTGGAGAGCAGAATCTGCCGCCGCTGGAGGAAGAGGAAGGAGGCATCTACACGGTTCCTGCCAACATCAGACCCGTCCTCAGCACCTACAGGCTGGAGGTTTGGCTGCCTGCATGTGTAGGATGACAATGTTTATGGTCTTGTGTAAAAAGATAAAGCTGGCATTAATCTATATTTGTCTTTTTTTTTTTTTTCATCTCCACCAGGTTTTATTCTGGGGCCTGAGGGAGCTGAAGAAGGTTCAGCTCCTGTCTGTCGATCGCCCACAGGTACATAAACACAAGTGACATGAACAAGCTCTGTCCGATTTCAGGGTTTTACGTCCTCTGTTTGAACCTCACAACTATTGATGGAGGTCCTTTTTTTGTGATGGTGTTTTGCTTTTGAAGAGAATTTGTGTCACTGACGTATTTCCATATTTATGGGTGTGTTATGTTGTGTCTTTTTGACTGCAGGACTAAAACATAGTGTCAGTTTTATTTACAAAGCCCAATATGAAAACATTTTAACAGGGAAAAAGATCCTCTATAGTGATGAGTTGGATGTAACTGATCAACGCCATTTGAAATAACAATATTTTGCCACTTTTTTTTTTTTTTTTAAACAAAAGCACAATAGACATGATAAAAAAACAGCTGGTAAAACATTCAACCAATTAAATAATGAAACTCTATTTTTCGCTCTCTAGGTCTTTATTGAGTGTGCAGGTAAAACTTTGCGTTCCTCCGTCATTCAGAAGTACAAGTCCAACCCAAACTTCAGTACGCTGGTTGATGCCATAGAGCTGGTAAGACCATTACAACACGTGTAACATATTATAACATGTACAATGGAAAAACATCCTGAAAGCAGCAAATTCTTTTAGTGGCGGCAACTGAGACGTATATGCTGTGTTGACAAAACTATGTGGACCCCCACCTGCATACATACAATGATATTTTAGATAAAAGAGACGACAGCTATGGAGAAACCGTTTCCTGCTTCACCATGACAAAGTCAGGTCTGGGAAGAATTGACCAAAATCTTGAAAAATGTTAAAGTGTCCACATACTTTTGGAAACCAGCGCACTATGTAACCGTGGTGTCCCCGGATGGAGTTTGGCTGTCTGTTAGCTAATTCACAGAGAAGCTGTTGAACCTGTTTTGCTGTCCTGTAGGAGTTACCAGAGAACGAACACCTCCACCCTCCTCTCAGTATCACTGTCGTGGACTGGCGGGCCTTCGGTCGCAGCACGCTGGTCGGGAACCACATCATCAACAACCTCAAGGCCTTCAAATACACTCCGCCTCCGGCCCTGCCTGCTCCCGTACAGACACACCCACCACCCAAAGTCACATACACCGCTGAACCTGCACCGACGCCAGAGCCGCAGAGCGCTGAGGGTAAGAACAGCTGCACAAGCACGTTAATACCATAGATCTGTGACAATGACTGACAGAGAACATCTGATAACATCAACAACAACAAACTCCACTGGGCCCTTTAATCAGTGTCTAAAACTATGTCCTGTAGCTCCTCTTGCATTGGACCTGGAAAGTCATGGAAAAGTGATTTTGATGTTTAAGGTGTATGAACCCTCTGTCTCTGTCTCTATAGGACAGCCACAGCATGCTGGAGAGACCAGCTCCACTGTGGCACTAACAAATCAGGATTTCCTTATCACTATTGATGATGAAGCCCCGCCTCCAGCCCCGCCCACTCCTAAGCAAGAACCCAGGAAGAAAAAGGTGAAAGTTACCGCATGTGTACACGGAACAAGATAAGTGACTCACACATACCACCGTCTGAATATCGTTTGCATGTTTTGTATTTTTTAAATCCAGGAGAGCGGCATGAGGAGCACCCACCGATCCACCAAGCGGAGGAGGCGGACCATCGCTGACGAATCGGCAGAGTGTGTCATCGACTGGTGGTCCAAATACTACGCGTCTGTAGAGAAGCAGGTGGCTCTGGTTGTTGAGCTTTGTTGCAAAAACGCAGAAAAAATGTGAATACTTCATCAAATCACATGCATACTTTTTGTGTTCCAGGTCAAACAGAGGGACGGCTCCCCGTTCCCCCAGGTCTTTGAAAAAGGTAAGAACTCTTCTGTCGTGTCTGTCATGTCTGATGTCAACAGTCCAGATTAGAGGGCTGTACTGGACTACTTCCTGGGATGTGATTGAGTTTTTCATTACGTGCTCATAACACATTATTTTGCCCCTTTAGTTTCATCTTGATGGATGCCCCTTATACTTTTTTGTAATCCTCACTCTTAGCTCGCAGTATGTCCACACTAAGTCGTGGTGGCGCAGTCTTATGTCCACACTGTTTTTCAAACCACAGTCGCAGCAGCGGATAAAACAGAAAACATCAGCCTTGTATTTTAGTGCGGTATGGGGAAAAGTGAGCTTCATCAGTTACATACAGTCAAGGAGACGAACCCTCTCTGTGATTGATCACATAGCTGTTGTCATTAAAGGGGAATTCCACCAATTTTACACATATCAAATAGTTACTTATCAAGAAGTTATACAAAGCCTGCTGAGGTCTGATACGTTGCCTCAAGTGATGTCACTGGAGTCAGCATCTGTCGGTTTAGACGATGAAAAGAAAATCTGGTGTTGGGAAAAGATCTGACCTCTGCAGTCTCCAGGCTACATTAGCCACTACTAGCAGAACATATCCAAATCGCTGACCAAACTGTTGCATTGTGGGTAATGTAAGTGGCAGGTTTTGACAAGGAGGAAAAGAAAAAAGATGCTGCATCCGTTTCGATTTCTGTGTTGTATTCATGCTTATTATATCAGACATAAAATAACGTTGTGAATGATGTCATGGTGCAGCAGCACAGGGGTCACTCTTCAGTCTATTAACAGGTAGTATATGACACAGTCATCACGTGTCACAACTGATGCTGTGAACTTAGATCTTTAATAGGAGTGTGAGTAAAGCGGTTTTTACAAAGGGTCACCCACAAACACATTATTGTGTATTGCAGCTTCGCCGTTCCACAGTTTGCTCAGCGATGGAATAGACTCTCTGGGTAAGGACAAAGACTGAGAGAAGTTGTGCAATTAAAGGCAATGGAGTTAACTTTGTTTTAACTTCCCTGGAGAAAATCTTTTGCTTGGCCTGAGTAAATCTTACCGGTTTCTGTTGTACAACCGTGTGGACAGATGTTTGCAGCTCTGTTTTTGGCTGATTTAAGATGTTACACTGGATGTTTGGTCCTGTCACTGCTTGATCTGCCACTGTTACCCTGCAGCTTCTGCTCTTTAAGGATACTTTTAGCAGGGGACTCAGTTGTGGTGGCTTAGTATGATGCTTTTTATTGTTGAGGTGTTGTTCATTTTTATACAATAACAGGATTTTTTTTCAGCTTTTTGTTCTGGTGGAGATGAAGGGGGCTTGGTTTAAATTGCAGACATCACTTGTATGTTTCTGAGCGACACTTTGGAGATTCTTAAGTAAAAAAAAAAAAACTGACTGAATCTAATCTTTTCCTGCTGTTGAACACTGTCATCACTGTGCAAATAAAGGTAGTAGTGTTCCTTGTGTCTCCACTGAACATATATGTCGTTTGCTCCTTCAGTCAGCTCCCACTCGGACGGAGACAAGAAGAAAAAGCAGAAAGGAAAAGGAACTCTGGAGCCGAATGTTGGTCTGGCCACTAAACTAGCCACACTCAAGGTACTTTGTTCACTCACAGTGCCGGTCCAATAAGATCACAGCTTTTATTATCAAGTCAGATGTTTGCAAAGTCACTCTGCATTTGATGAATTCATAAATGGACAGCCACTGGCTTACTGAAGATCATGGGTGTGTGGTTCTCCTTCCTGCATATGTTGTCTATTTACTATGTATTAGATTAAAGATGTTGCTGTAATATGTCAGAAAAGTTTAGCGGAGTGATGCCGACAACCTCCTGCTTCCTGCAGCTGTACAACAGGGAGCTGGAGGCGGAGTTCGGGCCGTTCGATGACTGGGTGAACACCTACGAGCTGTTTAGAGGGAAAGCCGGTGAGGAAGATGGGCCGAGTGATGAGAGGTTTGTCGGCAAATTTAAGGTGAGACAGTTTAGTTGAATGTCACCTGTTGGAAACCAGAGACACACCTTCACTATTGAACTGTTTCACTCTGTGCTTACGCTTCTGCGCAGGGGAGATTCTGCCTGTACAAGCTTACCGAGGACGAGGCAGAGGACTGGGATGAAACCGCAGACACGGGACACTTCAAAGTCAGCAGAGGAATCCCTCCCAACGGCCCGGTCCAAGTCCTCATACGGGTTTACATAGTCTCTGTGAGTCCTGCTATGTTCTGGACCTTGTTTTTAAATATTCAGTCAGGTTTCACGTTTTCTTTGTGTGATGTTATAAATGATGTCCACACCTCTCTCCCCAGGCGTCCAACCTGCACCCAGCTGACTCGGATGGGAAGGCGGACCCCTACATTGTGGTTCGCCTCGGCAAAAATGAAATCAAAGACAGAGACAACTACATTCCTAAACAGCTCAATCCCGTGTTTGGAAGGTAAAGAACTGTTGACTACATCCCCTAAATATCTGATCCTCATGTTCCCTACACACAACTTCTCAAGCCCGTTCTCCTTCTTCCAGGTCTTTTGAGATGCAGGCGACCTTCCCTCAGGAGTCTCTGCTGTCAGTGCTGATCTACGACTACGACCTGGTGGGAGGGGACGACCTGATCGGAGAGACTCGCATTGACCTGGAGAACCGGTTCTACAGCCGACACAGAGCCACCTGCGGACTCCCCACCGAGTACAGTCTGTACGTGAGTTTCCATTTGGTTCATGTAGGAACCATCTTGCTCTTATTTGAAAAGACTGTTAAAACCTGTGTCTGCTGTCTGTGTGTCAGTGATGGTTATAATGCCTGGAGAGACTGTCTGAAGCCGTCGGAGCTGTTGTCTAAGCTTTGCAGAGAAAACGGATTGGACGGTCCTCATTTCAGACCAGGACGCATCACTGTGGCAGAAAAAGTCTTCACTGGCAAAACACTCTTCATGCATGAAGGTAAACTGGACAAAGTAAGCACTGCTCAGGTTTGGGGTTAACTGTAGCTTCCTCTGTCTTTATATGACAAAATGGGCAAAGATCAAGGGTCATATTTGTCCCTTCTGTTTTAGCTGGCTTCATCAGTATTTGTTTCATTTCTTGGACATAATAGGGAATTAATTATCAAACAATAACATGTTGGTCACGTCTCACATGCCGATGTACCTCATTGTTGTGTGGCCACAAGTGTGTTAAAGTGCTTTAGTTGTATAAGGTTTAAGTCACACTTGGATCCTGAGTGTAAATGGTGCAGACAATGTGCTCATTTTTCATCTTCATGTTAGCATTTGTGTGTGTGTGTGTGTGTGTGTGTGTGTGTCTCTCTCATCAATGATGATGTTGTGTGCACATGTCCCAGACCAGCCGGTGGAGTCCTATGAGCACTTGTCTCTGAAGATCCTGCACCGCTGGGCAGAGATGCCAGATGTGGGATGTAAGCTGGTACCAGAACACATCGAGACCAGAACTCTGTTCCACAAGGCCCGGCCCGGCATGGACCAGGTAGGATGTAACTTGACTAACTAACTGAGCATGTGGATCTCTGCATGGAACATGTAATCAACCAGGCTATTTTGATATTAAAATAAGACAATAGTTGAAATGTCTGGACTATATGTGAGTATGAAAGACACACCTACCTGACTGTCTGTCCGTCTGTGTGTCTGTGAACGAGAGTAAACAAGTCTAGGCAAACTGTATGTAGAAAGACAGAGTTGCAGCTGCTGCGCACACGAGAGGCAGACAGTGTGTCCAATGCCGTTTGTTTTCTGAACCCATTCGTCTGGCTCCATCTTCACTTACCGTTTGTAAACACGGATAAAGTCGCTTTGGCGCTTCACTTCTTTCGCTCTGTCGTCAGTTCCTTCCGCACTTGCGGAGAGTTTAGTGGATGGGTGGGGCAGCGTGTCTGTGAGAGCATGTGACGCCGCCGTCTGAAAGCACGTGACTATTTATACCCGATGTTTGCGATATTTTCATTTTATACATCCCACGTGGAACAAGCTGCGATACATGGAATATATTCAATATATCGCCCACCCCTAGTTTAGTGTAACATTACCTCCGTGACTTTCAGCTGCATTTACTGTACCATTTTTCATGAAGCTCAAATTCTGCTGAAGTTGAGATCAGTAGGAGTCTGTTAAAATGTTAAGTGTCTCTCTCTCTAAGTTCTTGTCTCTCTCTTTCTCTCTCTCTGTGACTGCGTTTGTGTATGTATGTGTGTATGTATGTATGTGTGTATGTATGTATGTATGTACGTACGTATGTATGTACGTACGTACGTACGTACGTATGTATGTATGTGTGTATGTATGTATGTATGTGTGTATGTATGTACAGGGTCAGGTACAGATGTGGGTTGACTTGTTTCCCATGGATTTGCCTCATCCTGGACCTTCAGTGGACATTTCACCTCGGAAACCAAAAGGGTGAGGCTGTCTGTGTTTGTAGAAGCGTTGATAAAACAATATGTTTGGATTTTTGAAAAGGGGCAACTAACATCCACATGTGTGTGTTCAGGTACGAGCTGCGAATCATCATCTGGAACACAGAGGATGTGATTCTGGAGGACAGTAACTTCCTGACTGGTCAACAGTCCAGTGATATCTATGTCAAGGGGTAATTACAAGCTCCTTCTTTGTTCTTTGCTCAAAATCATGATATTTGGTCCAGCTCATAGTTTATTTTTTTGTTTGCTTATTACAGTAAGGTAACTTTGGAAAAATGAGTTGTTATTGTGTCAAAGTTGAAAGTGATGCCTCTCACTAGCAGAGAAAGTGAAGTGAATTTGTGGTGCAGACATGTGGCCTGAAATACTGCTGCACAAAATAATTATAGGCGGATGTGAAATTATCTGAAGAGGGGGAACTGAAATAATGGTAGAATACCATTAGACTATTTTCTTCCTCAACTGTTTATAATGTAGTTTAATTGTAAGGATTAATTATTGTTTATTGTATTATTTATTATTGTACTATTGTACATAGTTTATGCACAATATTTGACATAGCCTCCCTCTCTCTCTCTCTTTAGCTGGTTGAAAGGTTTAGAGGACGACCGACAAGAGACTGATGTTCACTACAACTCTCTGACTGGAGAAGGAAACTTCAACTGGCGCTTTGTCTTCCCCTTCAGCTACCTGCCTGCTGAAAAGGTACTGACGGATACATAAGTGAACCAAAGTCCCTACCAGCTCAGACAGATTAATTGCAGAGCAAAATAATGACATTATTCCATTTTGTGTGGATGAAACAAAGCCTATGATACATGCAGTTAGAGGATGAGTGTGAAATAAAACACTTGTTTATATTCTCTCTCTCTCTCAGGTGATAGTGGTGAGAAAAAGAGAGAACATTTTCTCTCTGGATAAAACAGAGCAGAAGCTTCCTGCCATCCTTATTCTGCAGGTCTGGGACTTTGAGACACTGTCCTCTGATGACTTCCTAGGTTTGTGTGTCACTGCTTTTTTATGAGTATCTGTGTTTCTGTATTTGTATATTTGACTGACTGACTGACTGACTGAGTGTGTGTGTGTGTGTAGGCACTGTGGAGTTGGACCTCCATGGTTTCACTCGTGGGGCAAAGACGGCCAAGTCCTGTAAGGCAGACATGTTGACGGATGGGACAGAGAAAATCTCCATATTCCAACAGAAGAGAGCGAGAGGCTGGTGGCCCTTCAGCAAATCTGGAGAGCTGACTGTACGTAAGCTCACACGCTTTACAGATTGCCAGATGTAGAGATTTTTTTCAGGTGTGTAAAGTTAGACTGACAGGTGTGTGCTATGTGTTATGAATCCATCAGGGGAAGGTGGAGGCGGAGTTTCACCTTGTAACTGCTGAGGAGGCGGAGAAAAATCCTGTCGGCAAAGCCCGCAAGGAGCCGGAGCCACTTCCAAAACCAAAGTGAGTGATTGTTTTTGGTTTTTTTAAGTTCATACTGTGATGTTTTTCTTTGTATTTTTAGCAAAAGTGAGATGATTGGCATCTAATTGTATAATAATGACATGCAATCAATAAATGCAATTACCTGCATTCATTGTTGGGCCTTGGTTATTTATCAATTAGTCGAAGGTTAGGAGTCAGTTCATTACCCAGTCTTTGGAACAAAGAAAGGTCCTTTCCAGTGTTGCAGAGGAGGCCACTGGTTTCTCCTTTGTTCTTAGCATGCAACAGCTAACCCCGGATTTCCACCGCGGAACGTCAGCGTCGCGGTTTTGCTCCGTCCTCAGCCCGGCGTCAATCCCCACCGGACGTGTTACGGCAGCGCTGCGCCTCCTTGCGAGCCAGCCGTATTCACGTGAGAATACGGAACGTACGCGAGATCGTTGCGGTTGACCAGGACAACGGTCAATTGATCAGAGTGGCGACATCAAAAACTGTCGCCACTCTGATCAATTGCCCGTTGTCCTGGTAACACTGGTAACGTTCATGAAGTAATGTTGATGTGAAGTAAGATGACGTGTGTGTTGTGTTTTATTTTGAAAGGGGGCGGAAGTGTTTTACTTTGATACTGTGTCTGACTTCCTGTCTGGTGCGATCTGCTCTGTTGAGCTTGACGCGATTTAGCAACGGGAGCGTCAAAAATAGAACTGCTACGGATTGATAGCGGTGCGGCGCGGTGAGCTGCTGCTGCGGCGCGGTGAGCCGCTGCTGGGACGCGTCGTGGCGCTTCTGGTGGAAATATTTACAATGATTAGAGTGGCAGCGTTTGGCTGCGGTGACCGCGGCGCTGACGGCCCCGGTGGAAATCAGGCGTAACTCTGCTATGGCTTCAGTAGCTGCTGAAGTGAACTTGGCTACTTACGTTGAGTGGGTGAGAGTGCTGGAGGGAGGCAGGCTTGCCAGTGAGTTGTTGTTTCTGTGGAACAAAAGACCATGTGGTCTCCGCCATTGTGAATGTAGTGAGTCCCAACATCAGCGAGAGGAAATCAGAAGAGCTTTGATTGTCTAAGCTGGGATGAATAGCATACACGGTAAGAATAGAGTCGGTCTGACGTTAGGTTCGTCGCTGTGTCGCTGTCCTTGCTCGGTGGACTCGCAGGTCTTTACCCTCGTCGGTCTTCACACGAGGACTGACGCAGGGCTGACGCTCCTGCGACACACTGCTACTCAAATAGCATAAGCATCATTGAGCACAGGTGCTCACCAATCAACTCTGATTGCACGCACCTGACTATGCTAAATACTCAGCACATACTGCACAGTTACTTTGCTTTGAAGTAGTAGCAAGGACTGTGAGCCCATCCATATTTCTTCTACATTTCTAACTAATTAAAACCACTTAATTCTCTCCCTCCTCAGTCGTCCAGACACATCCTTCTCCTGGTTCGTCAACCCATTCAAGTGTTTCTTCCACCTAGTGTGGAGAAGCTACAAGAAGTACATCATCATCGCCCTGCTCCTGCTCATCACACTGCTGTTCCTCGCCCTGCTTTTCTACACACTGCCAGGAGCCATCTCTAACAAGATAGTGGAAGGATAAATCTTTTACATAACATGTAAACTTTTCAAACTGTGAGCACTCAAAGGAGGAGTGCAAATCACTTTTTCTTCAAAGTTAGAGTGAAAGCGTCAGTTGGCTAGAGTGCGTGAAGCAGTAAAAAATAACCTTTATTTTTATTTTTAACTCGAGCTCACGGCCAAACCGTAAAAA
>NW_019525464.1:1095663-1097855 GCF_002814215.2 Seriola lalandi dorsalis
CGTTGCTTTTTTTTTTGTTTTGTTAAAAGAGTGAATGAAGTTGTGACGGTCTCCGCTGAGACAGAGGAGAGGAGAAGCTACTAGCCCTCTCTCGCTGTCACTTCTAGTCGCGTTGCTCTCCTCCCCAGTAATGTTAAATTTAGCACAGAAAAAATCATGGGATTTATTAACCCTCTGGGGTCCCTCTGTCCTTTTTTGGACATTTTCTTTACTTTTCTTTTTTGATTTGCTGATCATTTTGGCTGTGTTACAGCTGAAGGTATGGATGGAAAAAAACGTCATAGTATAGTCAGGCACAAAACGTCACAGTATAGTAAGGCAAAAAAAATGTCAAAAAACGTCATAGTATAATAAGGCATAAAAACGGCAAAAAACGTCATAGTATAGTCAGGCACAAAACGTCACAGTATAGTATGGCATAAAAATGCCAAAAAACGTCATCGTATAGTATGGCATAAAATTTCAAAAAAACATCATAGTATAATAAGTCATAAAAATGGCAAAAAACGTCATAGTATAGTAAGGCATAAAATTGCCAAAATAATACATATTATAGTAGAGCATAAAAATGTAAAAAAACGTCATAGTATAATAAGGCATAAAAATGGCAAAAAACATCACAGTATAGTAAGGCAAAAAAATGCCAAAAAAAAGTCATATTATAGTAGAGCATAAAAATGTCAAAAAACGTCATAGTATGGCATAAAATTTCAAAAAACGTCATAGTATAATAAGGCCTAAAAATGGCACAAAACGTCATAGTATAGTCAGGCACAAAACGTCACAGTATAGTAAGGCATAAAAATGCCAAAAAAATACATATTATAGTAGAGCATAAAAACGTCAAAAAACGTCATAGTATAGTATGGCATAAAATTTCAAAAAACGTCATAGTATAATAAGGCATAAAAATGGCAAAAAAACGTCATAGTATAGTCAGGCACAAAACATCACAGTATAATAAGGCATAAAAATGCCAAAAAATACATATTATAGTAGAGCATAAAAATGTCAAAAAACGTTATAGTATAGTATGGCATAAAATTTCAAAAAACGTCATAGTATAATAAGGCATAAAAATGGAAAAAAAAACGTAATAGTACAAAACGTCACAGTATAGTAAGGCAAAAAAATGCCAAAAAAAGTCATATTATAGTAGAGCATAAAAATGCCAAAAAAACGTCATAGTATAGTATGGCATAAAATGGAAAAAAACGTCATAGCAAAGAACGCATAAAAATGGAAAAAAACGTCACAGTATAGTAAGCCATAAAAATGCCAAAAAATACATATTATAGTAGAGCATAAAAACGTCAAAAAACGTCATAGTATAGTATGGCATAAAATTTCAAAAAACGTCATAGTATAATAAGGCATAAAAATGGCAAAAAAACGTCATAGTATAGTCAGGCACAAAACATCACAGTATAATAAGGCATAAAAATGCCAAAAAATACATATTATAGTAGAGCATAAAAATGTCAAAAAACGTTATAGTATAGTATGGCATAAAATTTCAAAAAACGTCATAGTATAATAAGGCAAAAAATGGCAAAAAAACGTAATAGTATAGTAAGGCATAAAAATGCCAAAAAAGGCATATTATAGTAGAGCATAAAAATGGCAAAAAACGTCACAGTATAGTATGGCATAAAATTTCAAAAAATGTCATAGTATAATCAGGCATAAAAATGTTAAAAAACGTCATAGTATAGTCAGGCACAAAACGTCACAGTATGGTAAGGCATAAAAAAGCCAAAAAAATACATATTATAGTAGAGCATAAAATTTCAAAAAATGTCATAGTATAGTATGGCATAAAATTTCAAAAAAACATCATAGTATAATAAGGCATAAAAATGGCAAAAAACGTCATGGCACAAAACGTCACAGTATAGTAAGGCAAAAAATGCCAAAAAAAGTCATATTATAGTAGAGCATAAAAATGTCAAAAAACGTCATAGTATAGTATGGCATAAAATGGAAAAAAACGTCATAGTATAATAAGGCATAAAAATGGAAAAAAACGTCATAGTATAGTAAGCCATAAAAATGCCAAAAAAATACATATTATAGTAGGCATAAAATTTCAAAAAATGTCATAGTATAGTATGGCATAAAATTTCAAAAAAACATCATAGTATAATAAGGCATAAAAATGGCAAAAAACGTCATGGCACAAACACGTCACA
>NW_019525465.1:0-2402 GCF_002814215.2 Seriola lalandi dorsalis
ACTGTGAGTTACTGGGAATTTTCACATCCCCATATGTAGATTTCTTTTAATATGAGATGAAAGTATTTAAAGTCACCTCAAGATTAGTGTTGTATCCTTGGTAACCGGCTTTGTACACACGAGAAGCAAAAGCCTGTTTCTTAAAAGGAACACATCTTTCACGGAAACCTACTGTACCTTATCAGACTGTCCTTAATCAAAGCAGCTTGAGCTGTGTGTTCCAGCCTGGTTGGTAGAGATTTTTGAATCTCTAACACATTTCTGAAATGTTCCTTCATGATGGAGTCAGCTACTGTTACTGTGGACATCATGGAAAGCTCTTATTTCATTTTACCGGTCATCACGCTGCTCTGTCCAGTAACGGTCAAGGTGACAGTCAGTCTCTGTTTACAGTGCGATTGTTTTTTGCCAATAGTATATTTTGAGAAGAAAGGTCATGAGTGGGATATGTATGGGTCAGCTCTTCTACTTGTTTATTTAAAAATAAAGTATGAGGAAATAAACCTACAAACTTTGAAAACCATTGTTTGTTTGTTTTTCTTTGCATCACACTGCCATCTTTTGGACAGGTGAGGTAATGACAGTGGTTTCACACCAACTCATAAGTAAAGCATCTTTGGGTTAAACATTTTCTTAGGTTTGTTTGTTTTAAATATTAGATAATGGACATCAGCTTAGTTTTTCCCAGGAGTGATGTTTCTGATTAATTTTAAATATATATGTGCTGTTCAATAGATATTATTACCTCCACCAAGGAGGTTATGTTTTCACCCCGTGTCTGTCTGTTCATTTGTTTGTTTGTCAGCAGGATTAGATGTGTATAAGAGACAGTTTGTGTACGTTACCTGTGTTTCAGTCTCCAGGTGACGCCAGTATATCATACTCTGCCAGAAGCACGAAACTGTTCTCTCTGATTCTCCGGACTCTGACCAAATCTCCACACTCCTGGACATGGATCAGCCCTCTTTCTCCTCTGCCATATTCTCTCTCCCTGTCGTTCAGCGTCACCTCTGTCTGTTTTCCGCAGGCCTGACGGTAAATATACCTTACCCCGACCACCAGCACCATGCCCAAGCCAGCTGAGCAGCCCAGCAGCATGCCCAGCTCCCAGGCACTGTGTCTGGGGATAATGTCTGGATATTTCCCTTCCTTGTCTGGAGTTCCTGAGGGATTGGAAGGGTGTTTGGGTTTGGTATCAGTCTTCGGAAGGTTTGGTTTCAGGTCATGGCCAAGATTTAGTTTGGAGTTTGGGTCAAGATTTGGATGGGGTTCGGGGTTTGGGTGAACCACCGCTCTTTGTGTTGATGGGGTGACGTTGGGCTCAGGATCAGACGGTGCAATGTGGTTCTGGATTAGCGAACTCTGACCTAGGATGAGCTTCTGGGAGGGCACAGGGGAAGACGACGGTATGAGGGGGTTGTAGAGAGAGCGGAGGGGAGCTGGGGAGGGTTCAAGGTGAGGGGAGGTAGACTGGGAGGATGTAGAAAAAGAAGAGGTGACAGAGGAGACAAAGGAAGATGAGGAACCTGGAGAGCTGGAAGATGTTTGTGTAAAAGTAGGGATGGGTGAGGAAGAAGGGGAGGAAATGGAAGAGGAGAGGGTTAGCGTTGGGGAGATGGTGGAAGAAGAGGGTGAGGAAAAGGTCGAACCTGTGACAAACTGGGAGGAGGTAAAGGGAGATGAGGAAGGCGTTGATGTTGGAACTGGGTCAAACGAGGGAGCTGGTGATAGGTGGTTGGAAGAGTTTGAGGAAGGTATAGGATGAGTAAGGGAAGGTTGGACAGAGGGGAAATGAGGAGGTATGGAGATTGGGGAAGGGGAGGGGAGAGCAGACGCTGCAGGAGCTGTTTTGGGTTGGTTCTTCATGGACGAGGACAAAGAACGGGTGATCAATGTTGACCTGAAAGGTGAATGCATTGATACCGAGGTTGAACCTCTAGAGGGATAAAGAGGAATGGTAGAGCTAGTATGAATAATTGAAGAGGGAGACAGTATATGAGTCGAAGTGGAGGATGGTGGGAGAAGAGTTGATTGGGGGGTAGACCCTGAAAAATAAGGAGAAGAAGTGGTTGAGGGAACAACAGCAAAAATTAGGCTCATGGTTTTGATCTTTGCATGAGACTGATTTGTGACCTCTTGACCCTCATCCGGTGCGACAGTTGGGTCAAACCTTGGAGGGAAAAGTAGAGGGTTCAAAGATCGAGGCGTTACTGAGGATTTAGTTCGCTTCCATTCAAAGGTGTGTGCCTGGGGTGCACCAGTTGGGGATTGGGACTGGGACCATGGTTGGGGAGAGATACTTGAAGCCTCAGGTGGAGTGTCGGATTGGGACTGCTCTGTCTGGGGAAAGCCCTGAGTTTGAGTGGGGGTAGTTTCGGGCAGGGCTTCGGGATGGCTGCTCA
>NW_019525465.1:4845-6217 GCF_002814215.2 Seriola lalandi dorsalis
GGGGGAATGACGGTCCACGATCCACCCACCAGCGCCGGACCCACTCTCGTAGACTTGTGCCCAGCTCTAACTCCAGCTCTGGCTCCGCCCCTGACTCCAGCCCTGACTCCAGCTCTGGCTTTGCCACCAGCACTGTCCACAGTACGAGCCTGGAGCAGGAAACCCATGAAGTCCCGAGAGCTCCGGACAGTAACTGAGGATACAGATACGGAGAAACTAAAGAGTGTAATTAAAATGTAGGAACTCTGGTGGCTTCAGAGTTTAAGGTGTCGACTATAAACGTGGTTTGTATCCAACCAGGAGCCTTTGTTGCATGTCTTTGCCCATTTCATTTAATTTCCTGTCTTTCTTCTTTCAACTCTTTAATAAATTCATAAACGCAAATAATTACTCTGGACATAAGAGCATTATGACTTAATTAGCACTTTTTTATTGTATTTTTTTGTCATTTGTGAAGCTATTTGTACAACCAAAAAACATCCAGACAGATTATTCTTATTTATTAATAAGTACCTGAATAACACCCAGTAGAAATCAACTAGTGAGTAATGAACAGTTAACTAGTTCCTGGGGTTGCACATGGTATTTAATCAGTTATGTTCGTCAGTTAATTGACAGTAAATAAGTACATGTTATTAAGTATCCCAGCAGGTAGTTAATCGGTAAGTTAAATTGTAGTTCAATACCTGTGACCAGCTGTGCTGACAAGTAGAAGTAAGTTAGTCCCTAGTTCTTTAAATAATTAGTTAATTAACAGTGAAAACCTGTGAATAACTGTCACAGCAGGAGGGTTAGTTAGCTGGTTAGTGAACTAATCAGTGAGTTAAATAATAGTTAATCACTACCTGTGACTAACTGTCCCGGCAGGTACGAAGAGGCGGATGTGCGCAGGGTGACGTGGCTGTGCTGCGGGTCCTGGGGCTGAGCGCGGATGTGGCCGGGAATCATTTCCTGACAGGAGGTGTGACTGGCACCGCGGGAAAACGAGACGGAGGGCGGGGCCAGTGATAACAAGACCACGCCCACCCCGAAACAGTGGAGGGTAGACTGCATCTCTACACACACACACACACACACACACACACACACACATAACATAAAATCAATATGAACTGAAACAGCAATGTGACAACAGGAAGGTTTATTTTCAAAACTTCAAATATGTTCGTCATCATATTTGTCGCAGAAGAGGAGAGGCAACATTAAAGTCCCGCAAAATGACCTCAGACACAGAGGGTAGATATGTTTTGATTGATTGTTTGTTTTCATTGATAACTCGATGCCCCCCCCCCTGAGTCGTTGAGACAGTTATGTGACGTGATGATGACAGACGCTCAGGGAGTCCTGATCTGCAGCTGAAAACAGATCTCAA
>NW_019525465.1:7199-9712 GCF_002814215.2 Seriola lalandi dorsalis
GGGGGGGGGGGGCAGCATTGTATCAGGTGTGACTTCTTGGTTTACCTGTATCGCATGTCAGGTGGGAGGATGTATTTACACATCCTGTGTGTTCAATCACTTTTATTTGTTCTGAAGATCGAAGCCTCTTAATTTGAAAAGCAGAAATGATTGACTAATTAAACTGTAATGAAAGGTTCGTGTCAACGAGCCACAGACAGAGTTTAAATAATTCATTTAGAAGAAGAAAAACCAGATTTAAATCCACCAATGACAAAAAAAACAATAAACAAAAGGAAGGCGACGAGAGTGACGACACAGGAAGAGTTTTAACACCTGAGCTGCAGCGGTGTTGAACAGGTGTTGAAACAGGTGAAGCTCATCAGGCTGATTCTTCAGGAAGCAGCTGTGCAGCCGCGAGCTCCCGTCACTGCGCGCGACTTCCACAGTAGCTGCAGTTCAGCCTGGTCGCGAGAGCAAACGGAGCTCAGGTACGTTTTCCTTTCAGATCACATTTAAATAGATCAGAGTCACTTCAAGCTTCACAGACTGAGAGTAAATGATGACGAAATAATGAAACATCCAGATGTTCGGCAGGTGTGTGTCTTTACTGTGGACAGGTGCCTCCCACGGTTTGTTTGCTTTTTCTTTTTCTTTGTTTTTACGCGAATCGCGTTTAATTCAGACAAGAGTCAATTTTAGAAAAAAACATTAAGAATAAAAGAAAAAAGGAAACTTTTAAAGCTTGTTAAAGTAAAAGGTGAAACACTGATCCTTGTGATCGGTCCGGTTCAGACTGAGACTCAGGCTCGTGCTCGGCTGTATAAACACTATATAAACAAGAGGTCAGAGGTCCAGATCCTCCTGGGCAAATATCACTCACACAAATAAAGTCAGAGTTTTCAGTTACTGGAGAAGTTGATTTTAAAAATACTGAAGAATTCAAAAGTGCAGTTGTTCTGTCAACACATGGTTGTATTGTTCCACAGTCACTGAGAGAACCGACTGTGGAACCAGAAGAAATGGACACTGAAAGGAGCTTTTGCTGTTTTCATATTTCGGATCTTTGCAGGCGGCGAGGAAACGCAGCACACGTTTAAAACAAAAGGAATCTTTATTTATTTATTTATTTATAAAATTTCAAATGAAAACGAAACTAAACTGTGAATCTTCTTCATCTTTATCGAACATCATCATCGTTCGGACACTGACGGGTTCGAGCAGTGGAGGACTCGCTGGGATTCTTCTTCTCCTGTGGGGAACACAGGATGTGGTCCGTCACAGAATTCATTCCTCTCACTAAAAGCTCTGCTTCAAAGTAAAAGAGCGTCGCAGAGTAAAAGTCAGAAGTTTGCAACAACAAAAAAAAGATACTCAAGTAAAGTACAAATACTCAGAGAATATTCTTAAGTACAGCGCTCAAAGTAAATGTACTTGGAGTTTGCTTCATCGTTGCACGACCTGCAGTTCAACACACACACACACACACACACACACACACAGGTCACTGAAGAGAGAGAGAACTGCTCAGTGTCAACAGGTAGAGCAACAAATACCTGTTCCTCCAGCTGGAACAAGCAGCAGGTAGATGATGATGATGATGATGATGATGATGATACGTTCAGACTTGATGAACTGAAGTGTCAGCAAAGTGATTTTACTCAACCTGACAACTGGAGCTGCAACGATCAATCAATCAATCAATCCCACAAATTCAGTGTCTTTGGGTTTTGGAGTATTTATCAGACGTCACCTTCAGGATCCTGGGGAGGAAAGTTTTTACAATTCTCTTACGTGTTATTGACTTAATCATTAATCAAGAAACAGGTGACCTGAACTTTGCTCTTGTAAATGATCTGTAGAGTATCAAGAAATCATTTTGTAACCATTAAGGACATAAAAATAGTTCTGCCTTCAGATCTAATCATATTCTTTTCTGCAGATTATGCATTGTGTATAAATGATTGTGTTTGAGCGGGTGTGTTCCCGCCTCCTGATGTTAACAGAGTGTGTGTGTGTGTGTGTGTGTTAACAGGTAGATAATGGTGTGTGTGTTGGCTCCTCTCCTCTTGGCCGTTCTCCTGAACGAGGCGTCCGGCTCGCACTTCTCTGCAGGTAAGACGAACACTGCACCTGTAAAGGTAGAGACGATCTCAGCCCCGCAGTACAATCCAGGTCCGTCTGTTTCTCTCTGTGGCGGCTGCAGCTGCGTTTCATTAACATACAAGAAGAAGAGTAAACCAGGACAGCAGGGTTTCTCTGATGGGCTCCTGTAATATTTTGTAGAATATCTGAGAACAGAAGTGAGTCAGGAAGTCTCTGTTTACCTGCAGTGAGAATAAAATACTGAGGTTCAGGTGCAGTTTCTCAACAAACTGTGGGAACTGAGAGTTTGTTGTACCTGTAAATAGTTACTGAAAGAGACACAGAACAACTTCAGTGATGTGCAAAATGGCCACAAGGAAGTGATGATGCAAAGAGACACAAAATCACTACAAGCAGCTGCTAAATGAGTGAAGAGAGAATAAACAGAG
>NW_019525465.1:10675-16645 GCF_002814215.2 Seriola lalandi dorsalis
GTGTGTGTGTGTGTGTTCAGGTGCAGAGCTGCATAGCGCCCCCTGTAGACAGCTCAGATTCTACATCTGCTCCGTGGAAGCCAGGTGAGCTGCCGCCTCATTACTGACCCCGTCACTGCACATTAACCTGCAGATGAGTGAAGTGACTGTTTGTGATCACCTTTGTTTACCTCCAGCTACAGTCACACTGTCGCTCCTGGCAACAGGGAAGAGGCGGAGCCAGGTGAGTTCACTGGTCGTTGTAAAAATGCACTGAACACAAAGTCCAGCTGAGGCTGATGGGAACGTCTTTCATTTTGTCGGTATTTGGTCGTAAACCAAGTCCACCTGCTGGTGGCGCGAAAAATGTGTGTGCGTCCCTCTCAGACATGGTCCCCGGGGTGAGCTTGTATGACGTCATGTGGCGTTACAGTCACGGGTTGGCGGAGGACGTCCTCTCCTCGTCCCGCCTCCTCAGGAAGCTTCGGTCCGGAAACCTGACGCAGCGCTGCTACACCAGCTTCACCCAGCAGGAGGCGCTGTACCTGCGCAGAGTCAGCAGCACTGTGGAGGTCAGAGGTCACCGCCTTAACGGTCTTTCTTTCTTTCTTTCTTTCTCTTCTATTGTTCTTTCTTTCTTTTTTCTTTCTTTCTTTGATTCTTTCTTTCTTCTTTTCTTTCTTTCTTTCTTTCTTTCTTTCTTTTCTATTGTTCTTTCTTTCTTTCTTTCTCTTCTATTGTTCTTTCTTTCTTTTTTCCCTTCTTTGTTTCTGTTTCTTTCTTTCTTCTTTTCTTTCTTTCTTTCTTTCTCTTCTATTGTTCTTTCTTTCTTTTTTCTTTCTTTCTTTCTTTCTTTCTCTTCTATTGTTCTTTCTTTCTTTCTTTTTTCTTTCTTTCTTTCTTTCTCTTCTATTGTTCTTTCTTTCTCTTCTATTGTTCTTTCTTTTTTCTTTCTTTCTTTCTTTCTCTTCTATTGTTCTTTCTGTCTTTCTTTCTATTCTATTGTTCTTTCTTTCTTTTTTCTTTCTTTCTTTCTTTCTCTTCTATTGTTCTTTCTTTCTTTTTTCTTTCTTTCTTTCTTTTTTCTTCTTTTCTTCCCTTCTTTGTTTCTGTTTCTTTCTTTCTTTCTTTGATTCTTTCTTTCTTTCTTCTTTTCTTTGATTCTTTTCTTTGTTTCTTTCTTCTTTTCTTTGTTTCTTCTTTTCTTCTTTTCTTTCTTTCTTTCTTCTTCCTTTCTTATTTTCTTCCCTTCGTTGTTTCTTTCTTTCTCTTTCTTTCTTTCCTTCCTTCTTTTCTTTTGTTCTTTCTTTCTTTCTTTCTTTGATTCTTTCTTTCTTCTTTTCTTTGTTTTTGTTTCTTCCTTTTTTCTTTCTTCTTTTCTTCCTTTCTTTGTTTGTTTCTTTGATTCTTTCTTTCTTTCTTCTTTTCTTCTTTTCTTCTTTTCTTCCTTTCTTTGTTGGTTTCTTTCTTTGTTTCTGTTTTTTGTTTCTTCTTTTCTTTTTTCTTTCTTTCCACCTTCCTTTCTTTCTTTGTTGTTGGTTTTTTGGCTGGACTGCAGCAGCAGCGTCCGGCCTATAAAAGCGAGCGTGAGTGAGTGAGTGAGTGAGTGAGTGAGTGAGTGAGTGAGTGAGTGAGTGAGTGAGTGATGAAGACCGGCTTCATTGTGAACTCAGCTGTATTAATTCTCTGTGTTGGAGCACAGAGAGGAGCAAACGGATAACGGGCTGGAAGCAGCTGATACGAGGCTGCGTGACGCAGCTCGGTGACGTCAGCTGTTTACAGCCACAGGTTTTAGTAAAAGTTGGAGAGAACCAGACAGGAAGTGTAAAGAGCGAGATGGATTCATTATGTGAAGAAAGCGAGTCGTCCCCACGTCATGTTGCTGGAGGACACATGAATCTCTGAGGCCCTTTTTCTGACCCTGTATAATTATACAAACTGATCTGGGCTCTGGTTTGAGGGACCTGATACTCGCTCTGTGTCTGAGGTGAACTGGTGTAACTGGTGTAACTGGTGTAACTGGTGTAACTGGTTGGTGATGTCAGCATCTCGTTTTCTTCCCGAAGGCCCTGATTAGTCGTCCGCAGGAAGCAGACGACATGAGGTCACTGCTGCTGGACACATTTAAACACTACAGCAGCAGACACCAGGTGAGACACACCCATCGGGCTGCGTTTGCAAAGCATGATGGGCCACTGATAAGCAGAAGGACATTATTATTATTGTTAAAATAGCTTTTTTTTATATTTCATCTAGAGATGAGACAAGAAAACCCGTGGAAAGTGTAGATGTGCTTTAACTGTTGATTTTCAAACTTATTTACAGCCGTACATGAAACGAGATGGAATGAGTGTAAACATATTGAAACCAACCTTGAACTGTTCTTTTAGAATATTTTGAGTGATTATCACCAAATATTTTTAAATCCCTGTCATTTTTCTTGTTTGCTTGTTTACTTTGTTAAAATGTCAGACTTAAAGCTGAGTTTGTGCTGGATTAGAAAAAATGACACATGCACAGAAAAAGTTCCTCCAAACGAACGAGTTGCAGTGGCTCATTTAAAAATAGTGTCATGTAAAAAAACCCAAACAAATCTTCCTGATCTCGTCCTCCAGAGGCTTCCTCCTCCATTCGCCCCACTGTGGCTCTACCTGTCGCTTCAGTCTTTCCACTCTGTGGTTTTGGAGGAGCCGGTCTATTGGCTGGTGGCTCTGTCGGCTCGGGCCCGCCTCCGTAGCTTCTTGGCCACGGAGCTGCTCCTCGACGAGCGCGGGCCCCGGCCCCGGCAGGTGTCCGGGTCTGTGGGCGACTACATCTACCGGGACTGGTGGAAAGACAGTCTGAGGGAGGTCGCCTGGACCCACAGGTACGTGTTAGATACGGTGACATCACTGTGGTGCAGCCGTGGAAATGTGGTGAATCATTAAATGACTTGAGTAGTCCCATTTCATGACACCTTCTTGTTCTAAAGTAGTCATAAGGATGCAGAGCGGAAGGACTCGGACTCTGTTACAAGTGAATCTCATGCATTGAACTTAAAGAATCCCTTGTTACTTAAAGTACCAAACACTCTATGCAGAATAATGTTATATTACTGGATTATAAGTATTGATGTATGAAATCTTTAATGTTGCAGCTGGAAAAGTTGAAGCTAATTTGAACTTATTTCCAAACAACTGTGCAGCTTATCCATAAAAATGCCTTGTTCCCTTCCACAAAAGAGGAAGTAAAGGTGGTATTTTTCGCTCTGTGTGTGTTTGTGTGTGTGTGTTTTTGTGCGGCAGGTTCAGAAAGGTGATAGAGAAACACCAGAATAAGATGAATGTGTTTAAAGCCATCAACATCTTCAGAGAGCACATGATGAACCAGAAGAGTTTCTACAGGGCTGTGTAAGAACATACCGGCCTGTATATTTGTTGACACACCTGTGTATCGGCCAATATGGGTCTTTTTTTAAAATGTGTGTTTCTGCTGCAGAGACTGTGATGCTGAGGCTGACGAGTGATGAAGAGGAGGAGAGCACGACGGGGCCGCCGGTGAAGATGAGTCATACTGGTTACAAGTCATTTAGCCTGATTTATTTTTACAGTTGAGCTGCTGAGAGTACGAGACGAAATCCTCCAATCTCTATTTCCAGCATCGGTCCGAAGTGAAGAACAGAACTCACCTGTGCACCACGATCAAGGAAAAAGACTTTAAACCTGTTCTACAAGTTTGTGTGTAGTTAAAGTGCCTCATGTCGAGAGCGGTGAATTCATCACACGAAGAACAGGAATGTTAAATACTGAAAGGAATTCCTTCTGAGGGGAGGGGGCGTCTTCTTTCTGTCACATTCAAGTAGAAAACACTTGAACAATAAAAGAAAAAAAGGCCTAAGTGAGAATTTTATTGTGTTTTATTGATGATACCTTCTTTTAAGTTCACACACAGTTTAATGAAGGAGAGTGATAAAGAAACATCTCAGCATATTAAACAGTCAGTTTGAAACAGCTGTCTCTGTCTCCCCCTGCAGGCTCAATCAGGACACTGCACTAATCAACATGGTTACAGTAGCCAGATAATACTGCAGTACTTCACCTGGTACTACTGATAATACTGTCATTATTATTCTATTCTACTATTACCACTACCTCTCAGACTTCTACTACCATCACCAATACTTTAACTACCTCTATTATAACTACCTCTACTACTTCCTATTATTATTACTACTACTACTACTACTACTACTATCTCCCACTGCATTACCAGTTATTACTGCTGCCACTATGCTCCCAATACTTTTACTACAGTACTCATACATGTACTACTGCTGCTTCTACAGATACTATTATTGTTTGATTCTGCACTAATACTACTAGTAATACCTGAAAATCTACCAGTACTTTCACTAATACTATAACTATCACAACTGTACTTTTACTGCATAACTATTACTGCTAAAAGTACTATTGAGATAATGCCTGATACAATAATACTATACTATAGTAATAATACTCTACTATCACTGCTGCTACTACTAGTACTCATGTATACTACTGCTACTGATACTACACCAGTGTGGCTCGTAAACAGGTGATCCGCTGGTTTCTATTGGTAGACGCTGCTAAACGGACGTCAGTGATGTTTAGCCCTCGAACGCCAAGGGGCTTATGGGAAATGGTGTTCATTGAAGCCTGATTAAAAATTTTTAAAAAACGATCGTCCTTATCTAATAAAGGCTGTTAGCTGAATATTTAGTTATAGCGACGTTAGAAGTGTAAACGTGTTTTCTTACTTTTAAACCCGAAAACGTCGGTTCCGGTGTCACTTTATTATCTAGGGGCCCAACCACAAATGTTTGCCCCTGGAGCCTCCTAGAAGTTTAATCCGGCCATGTTGCTATAGTGCCACAACATCTACAGAAGCTCTTCTTCTTCTTCTTCTTCTTCTTCTTCACCTGAGCAGTAATGTTTCTCCTCTACAGGCGGTCTACTGGTTGATCACCACACGTATATATATTTATATATTCTGCTAAACTCGGTAAAAACCTGTTTAAATTTAAACGCAGGATTCTCTGAGACGTTAAATTCTCCAGCGCGGGAACGGGCGCGTGAGCCCGGGTTCACCCGTGTCCTGCCCTTGTGCTGTGATCCGGCGCGTGGACAGACACACTGCATCTCTCTCTCTCTCTCTCTCACACACACACACACACACACACACAGGGAGAGAGAGAGAGAGAGAGAGAGAGAGAGAGAGAGAGAGAGAGAGAGAGAGAGAGAGAGGAGGCGGAAACCTCCATCTGCCCTGCTCGGTGACCGACCCGTCATCCTCGGGCTCGGGGAAGATACGGATCCTGACCGTATTTCCTTTTTTTTTTGTTTTACTTTCACACCGTAAATGAAGAGAGACCGAGGGGATAATGTCAGGAGAGCGGGATAAAGACAGAGGGAATTTAACATGGAAGAAATCTATAGTCTATATATAGGCTATGCCCCGGACTGCACCACCACCACCACCACAGCCACCTGCCCTCCCGGTACCGGTAAGTCACGGAGGAGAGATGAGCTCCGAGAGAACCGTCTGTCCCGTCTGCG
Source organism: Seriola lalandi dorsalis (assembly GCF_002814215.2). Taxonomy (NCBI): domain Eukaryota; kingdom Metazoa; phylum Chordata; class Actinopteri; order Carangiformes; family Carangidae; genus Seriola; species Seriola lalandi. Next base: position 16,231 of record NW_019525465.1, read on the forward strand.
GCGGGTTAGTGTGCTAGCAGTGGCCGGTTATCGATGCTAACTGACCCGTGAAAATGACTTTTGAGGTCTTGTGAGGTCGGGTTACCGTTCAGCCATGTTGCAGGGGAGCGAGAGGGAGGGAGGGAAGGAGGGGAGGGGGTAACGGCTGGGCTCCTGACACCTGCCCCCATTCCCGGTAACTGGAGAGGGGGGAGAAAGAAATCCGTTAGAAAAAATGTCTAAATTGGCGGTTAAGCGGGACTCAACAGCCCACCGTCATCCCAACACCGGGAAATGACTTTCTGACTCGGTGTGGCGGGGAGTCTGAGCCGTTCAGCCATGTTGCAGGGGGAGGGAGAGATAACAAGCTAACGGCGGGGCTCCGGGGGGTTTTGACACCGACCGACCGACACCGAGGGGAGAGGAGGCGGGAGGC
>NW_019525465.1:16665-26674 GCF_002814215.2 Seriola lalandi dorsalis
GGGGGGGACTGGTACCCGGTAATTTTCGCTTCCCGGTCGGATGCGGCGGCGGCAGAAGCCCGTGCTGTGTCGCCTAGAGACGGAGGCTGAACGAAACGGGGTCGACGAGGGTAGTGAGTGAACCGAGGCCATGAACAGGCTGTTGGTTTTATTTTATTTTATTTTATTTTATTTTATTTTATTTTATTTTAGAGTTCTATTTTAGCTATTGTTTTTTTTATTTAAATATATTTTTATATTTTTTTATATTTTAATAAATTATTTTTCATTATATAATTTAAGTTTCAACTTAAATCTTTCAAAAGAAAATTAATTAAAAAAAAATATATATAATTATTTTTATTATTTTATTTTAAAAATTTAAAAATTTTTATTATCTTTTTTTGCTTTGTTATATTCATTAGGGCTGCAACTTACAGATATTTTTAGTATCGATTAATTTGCAGATTAATTGTTTGGTCTTTAAAATGCCCGAATATACCGAAAAAATCGTTCTAATTTCCCACAGATCAGTTTGATGTCTTCAAATGTCCAGTTTTGTCTGACCAACAGTCCACAATTCAAGGATATTCACTTTTCCATCATGTACGACAAAGAAAAGCAGCAAATTCTGACATTCGAGAAGCTAGAAACAGCATATCTATGTACACTTACTCATTTCATTTGCTCATGATCAACAGATTGATGAACTGAGGAATCGTTGCAGCTCTTGTCAAATAAATTATTTTATCAACCTAATGCAACAATATGGGGATAAAATGAGATTTTGAAAACATTATTTTAAATTTCATTTTAATTCTACATTCTATAACCTGTTAAAATGTTTTATTGTAGTATTATACACATACAGAGGCTGGGGAAACCTCTTCACAAATACCAATAATTTTATTTATTCTGTGTATTTCTGGACGAGCAGGTGGCAGTTATTGTCTATGTCATTTTTTGAAAAAAATAATGTTTTTACATTTAAATTATTCTACACGTTTCAGTAGGAAACAGAGCTGACATGTTAATTATTATATTTTCAGTGCAAGGGCAAGAAGTGATCAGGACTAACAGCTGGTGGCAGGTGGAAGTGATTATTGATGATTATTGATCATAATTGATGATTGTTTTGTTGGTGGGAAGGTCAGGGCAGGAGACAACACAGCAGGGTCCGTTACCATGGCGATAACTGGGATGATTTATCCCCTTATTATTGGGCCTTTTCCATTCAATAATTTATTCATTCACAGATTCACTTTGTTCATGTTCCTTTTTCTTCTTCTTCTCCTCTCCATCCCCTCCTCCCTTTATCTACCCTCCATCCCTCGCTCCCTCCCTCTCTCTCTCTCTGTCTCCATTCTCTTCTGTCCTCTCTTGCCCTTCGTCCTCGCTGTTTCTGCTCCTCTTTTCTCTCTCTCTCTCAATCCATCTTCTTTCCTCCCTCTCCCCTCTTTCATCCCCCCTCCCTCCACCCATCTCTCTCTCTCTTCCTCTCTCTCTCGCTCTCTCTCTCTCTCTCTCTCTTTCAGGTCAATGAGAGCCAGCAACAGCTCAGCCTGAAGAGCAAATCCTCCCTCGTTTTCTCTCTCTCCAGTTTCTCCTTTACCTCCATCTCCCCTTTTTTTTTCTGTCATGCTCTCCTCACTTCCATATGATAAAAAACACAGTCATCTTATTTTAGCTACACTGCCTTCCTCCTCCTCCTCCTCTTCTTCCTCCTCTTCCTTCTCTCCTGCCCTCCTCTCTTCTGAGTTTTGACTCCCTCTCTTTTCACAAACACACACACACACACTCACACACTCACACACACCGGAAAATGAAGCGTGGGTCGAGTGTGTTGCAGCCTCCCTCTGATGCAGCCAAACGACACACACACCCTGCAAACGCACACACAAAGACACACACCGGCTGTGATGCTCGCTCGCTGACTGTGACCAACACACACGCCGAACACACACCGGACACACACGCCGCAGGTTCAAGTCCCTTCCCAGCAGCCACCTCTCTGTTCAGCCCTGATGTCAGCACCAAGATGGCGTCCGACCTCCTCATCAGACTCTCAGGTATCACACACACACACACACACACACTGTAAAGTGGCACAAAACCTTTTGAAATGACCTGGTTTTCTGAATTAATTGATCATAAAATCTGATCGGATCTTCATCAAAGTGACAAATGTGGACAAACACAATGTCTCTAAACTAACAAAACACACACACATTTACAATCTCCTTTTGTCTTCATTGAACAAACCCATTAAACACTGACAGCGAAGTAAGTGAACCCTTGGATTTAATAACTGGTTCAACCTCTTTTGGCAGCAATAACCTGAAACCAGTTCTTCCAGTAGCTCCAGTAGATCCAGTAGCTGGTGTGAGCGTCTCGTCAGCTCCGTCCACAGCGTCTCTCCTGGATGTGGGTGTGGGCTCTGAAGAAGCTGGACTTTCTCTGTCAGTAGATTTACTTTGATGTTTAATGTGATTGTCCTGCTGCATCACCAGCTGCAGGTGGAGACGCTCTGACACGCTCCTGGAAGAGACAACTGTTTTCATTATTAATTAATCCTTTAAGACATTTTTCCTTTTGATGATTCCAGGTCATGGAGTGTGATGAGCTGCTGCTTTTCTCGGTCTAACGTCGTCGTCACATGGATAGTTTTTCTGTTTTGTGCAGCTGGTTGGACAAAACAAGACTTTTAATGACCTCACGTTGTGCTGGAGGAAACATGGACGAGAGATTCATTGATTAATTGTGAAAATAATCAGCAGATGAACTGATGATGTTAGTTCCTGCTGTAATATATTGTATTGTGGACTGTTGGCTGGACCGGACGTTTTGAACATGTGACCTCGGACGTTTTCACTATTTTATCACCAAATATTTAATTGATTAATCAAACAATTAACATATTAATTAAACTGTTAATTGCAGCACTAACATCCCTATTATCATCCATTATTGTAATTATTATGAACACAAATATACACACATGCACTATGTGGCCAGAAGTATGTGGACACCTGTGTCTGGTCGTGGTTTTGGGCCACAGTTTCCTGTTCATTCAATTCCTGTTTCAACATGACCTTGTGCCACGTTCACGTCGCAGTGGAGATGGGAAAGATTCCTGTGTGTGCACCTTGAGTTGGTTGTGAGGGTTAGACATACTGAGCTTTGACAATAAAGCGCTATGTTAATTAAAGCTGGATTTAATCGCCTTGAGCAGCAGACGTCGGCCGACATGAGGCGCTCATGTCAGTTTGGTCTCAGTCACATACAGTATAACCAGTGTTGCAGCTCACGACTGCTCCTGTGTGTGAGTGGGAGTGAATCCCTGTGATCACATGTAGGGCAGCACTGTGGTTAGATTGTTTATTCATGCATCGCATTGTTTTCGGGCTGCTGACCTTCTTCAGCGCATGAACTGGCAACAGGTGTGGCTTCCTGAAACATCCGTGCAATACGAGAATAAACAATTGAAGCGGAGAGCTGCCCTACGTCTGATTGTTGATCGTCGCCTCGGAGGACCCAGCACCCATCCCAGCTGCCAGGTCAACATCTGCTGGAAAGACTGGAACCAGAAGAGTGGAGTTTTAGCAGCTGACTAAAGGCCACGTGAGGAAGAGGACACTGTGTGGACGTCTGCATGTCGCCCAAAATCTGAGTCTGACTGTTTCATTGTCTTGATGTTATTAGTAGAAGTGTGTCCACATCCACATCTGCAGGCTGCATCCATCTGAAGGCAAGTGGATGATGCACGTGTGATGTTGGAGTGTCCACATACTTGTGGCCATGTAACTGTCCTGTCATGCTGAGTTGAGTGCAGTTATCAGGCTGTAATGTGAACTCTGCTCTAATGTATTTACAGTTAACTTAAATCAAATCACACTCATCTCTCTCTCTCTCTCTCTCTTCAGAGGCAACCCAGAAGGCCCAGGTGCATCCTGGGAGCCGGGTGGAGGCAGAGGTGGAGCCACAGCGACGCGAGGCCCTGCTGGAGGTGCGCGGCGGGCAGCAGGACGAGCCCGGCCTCGCTCTCTCACCGGACGGCCCCGGGGCGAGTCCCGAGCCGCCGTCACTCACACACACGCCTGATGGCAACGCCACCACCGACACACTGGCCTCAGACCTGCTGAGGAAACTGGCAGGTACAGAGTGTGTGTGTGTGTGTGTGTGTGTGTGTGTGTGTGTGTGTGTGTGTGTGTGCTGTAAAAAGCTCGATTGTACGTTTAACTACACATCACAACTAGCTTATCAATTCGTTGTTTATGTCCTTTTTCTTTTAGCAAAAATGCCAAAGATTTGATGGAATTTGCTGCTTTATCCAGTTTCACATTGTAATAAACTGAATATATTTATGTTTTTAACCACTGGTTGAATAAAACAAACATCTCTTTGGGTTCTGGGAAATGATCACGTTTATTTTTCGCTATTTTCGCAGCGATAAAATCTCTGGTTTAGTCGGTTTATCTCCCAGAGCTCAAGATGACGTCTTCACAGTTGCTTGTTTTGTCTGATCAAGAGCCTGAAACCCAAATATATTGAGTTCACAGTGATTTAAAACAGAGAAAGCAGCAAATTTGCTCAATAAATAAGAAATTAGATGATTATACAATTGTCAGTGTCGTGTTGGATAATAAAAACTGACAGATTTCCCACCAACCGCAGAGCGTCAGGAGGTGAACTGCCATGGCGTCAGGGTCAAAGAAGAAGAAGAGCCGATGGAAATTGACACAATGGTGGTCTCTGACCTCATCTGTGATCGACCAATCACAAAAGAGCCGGCCGCACCTTCCCCCAAGATGGCGAGCCACCCCCTCCTCGCCATTAAAACAGAGGACCAGAGCTTCAGTGGCGAAAAGATGATGGAGCAGACGCACCCTGGAGCCAAAATGGCGGAGCAGTGTCTCCTTGGCCTTAAAATAGAAGACAAGTTTTTTACAGGAGGCTGCCAGTCCGGCTCAAAGACAGGGGACAGCGTCGTCTCCGGAGCCAACAAGTTTCAGTTCAGATTAAAAATGGAGGACAGTGGAATCTCCGGGACCAAGATGGCAGACCAGCTCCTCTCCGGAGCCAAGATGGAGGAGCAGTTTCTCTTTAAAGCAAAAATTGCAGAGCGGCCTTTCTCCGGAGCGAAGATGAGCAACAGGTTTCTCTCCGGGGTGAAGATGGAGGACCCGTTTCCTTCTGGGGTCAAGATGGAGAACCAGCTGCTCTCTGAGGCCAGGATGGCGGACCAGGTGTTTTCCAGAGCGAAGACGGAGGAGCAGCTTTTCTTCGGAGCCAAGATGGAAGACCAGTGCCTCAGAGCCGTGCTGTGGCAGGACATGTCGGTGAACCTGGCGTCCACGCTGCTGCACCAGCTCTCAGGTAACACACACTCAAACACTGTCGCCGCTCACACCAGGCTGTTGCGTTCATTAGTTTTTGATTACACGGCGAATGAAACGATCTGTTTTCATGCTGTTGTCTTTCTGTCTGTGCAGAGAGGGTCAGTAAATCCAACGTTCAGCCAGTGGAGAGGTCGACTCCTCCCATCAGAAGCAGGTGACATCCCGCTTCCTGTCATCGATCAGTAATCTCACGAGGGACACTTTGACCTCTGACCTCTGACAGCGTATGTTCTCACATGTCTGTGTTTGTGTGTAGTCCTGTTTTGAAGGTGAATGTGGACCCACTCCGTTCCTCGCCCCTGTTGAGCTCCCAGCAACCTCCACAGGGTAATGTACTGCACACACACACACACACACACACACACACACACACACACGGATCGTGCACCATCACGCGATATAAATCCAGAGACACTGTGTGAGCGCTCGGCGGCTCCTGTTTGCTTGAGGAGGCGTAGATCTTTGAATGTTGACGACTGTCTCATGGGAGAGTTTTTTTATTCACATACTGAGTCACTGTTATGCTTATCATTGATTTGCTGCCTTGCCAATCTCAGTGTAATATGCAGTAATGAAAAATGACACTGTCAGTCAGGGTGGAAGGATTAAAGGAGCTAACAGGCTCAACACCACCGCTGATCCGGCACAGTGTACTTCAGCATTAAGGGACAAGGCTGGTGATCTCCTAACTTCTTCCTGTTATCATTAAATCGCATGTAAACACCAGAATCAATAACCTGTTGGTCCATCTGTCAATACTTTATGACTTCACAACCTCAGTTTTATCACGTTACTCAAACAGGTAGAAATAGTGCATTTGCTTGGGGACTATTTTCAGTGGCGGATTGATCCACATTTGGTGTTTGAGTGAGTATTTGTGGAGGATGGAGTCAAAATAAATATTGATAATGATCTTGGTAATGAACGGACGCACGAGTGTGGCTCATTCAAGAGTTTCTAACAGTTTATGGACGACATAATAAGATATATGATTGGCTGACTGTTTTCTGAGTGATCCAATAAACATATATCAGATTTCAGGTAAAAACACTCAGAGAAACCAAATCCTGCAAGGTTTGGATGGTGGGTCCAGGTGGGCGGGGCTTGGTGACTGCTTTGTTGTGACATCACAAAGTTCCAGAAGTCCTGACGGCTGGTTTTAAGGCTCAGTTTCTGAATACAGGCTGTGTGCATTTCTCTGTGGACTGAGGCTTTGATACTTTCACAGTATTAATATAGAAGCTAGAGCTGATTTATAATCACACTACACACGGACACAGACCTTTACACTGGAGGAGCTTTAAGGATCTATAACTATCTCTCTGCTGACTTCCTGTTATCTGTACCTGTTGCCAGGCGACCAAAGATCACCATCAAGTGCAGCTCGCAGTGATATACAGTTAATGTGAGCTTCCCACCGTGACTAAAGCTAACATGCAGGAGGCTAAAAGCTAACAGGCTAAAACGTTCAGTCTGGTAACAGCATGAAATCTGCTCCAGTTTATTATATTAACTTAATTAGTAAATATAAACTCCTCAACATGTCTGAGTTTATGACTTTATTTTGAAATTATTATCACCTTCTGTATTAATGTGACTGCGGTGACTCTCTCCTCAGCGAGCAGCTGCAGACGTCCTCAGACGGGTTAACACCAGCTCTCGTGTCCCGGCTGCATTTACACTGTTGAATAAACACACGGAGGGTTCGAGCGTTCAGTTTGCCTGCAGCGTTTCTAATGCAGCCGTATTGTTATCGTTATTACTTTTTAATGATTGTCTTTCAGCGCTCAGCCTTTGTCTGTGTTATGGATTTACGCTGCCATCAGATCGCCCTTTGGGTTTATAATAAAGATGATACTGAAGTCATCTGACTGAACACACACTCACAGGCTCCAGTCACACAGAAGGCTTCCAATAATAACTTCCTCTGGGACTCATCATTAGTACATTTTGGAGTGCACATAAAAAAATAAAAAAGAGACAATTCAGCAGAAGAAGATTTATTTCATGAATCACTTAGCAGAATAATAAGCTGGTTTTTTATTTGTTCTTACAGAAACTCAAACCAGCATCAACAGAGATCAAACCACAGGTTGCTCTTACTTCTACAGGTAAGACACTCACCTGTGTTGCTATACCTGCGGGGACTCAAACTATAGCCACACAGCAAAGGTCCTTACCTGTTGTCAAATACCTGTTGCCATGGCTACTGTCACACATCTCGTGTCATCCCGCCGCACCTCCAGGTGTCACGTTTGCGGGTTCGAGACGGAGGGCCGCGCCCTTTTCCAGAGTCACATGACAGAACACCGCCAATGGGAGCACGGCTCCTTCTCGCTGCACTGCTGCGTGTGCGACCACTCGACCAATCAGGAGGCAGAGATGAGGGCTCACGCCGCCACGCACATACAGGGCGACACGGGGGTCAGCGGAGACATGAGGTGGGTTCATCCTAATTCTAATTTGAATGTGTGTGTGTGTGTGTGTGTGTGTGTGTGTGTGTGTGTGTGTGAGGGATTGAATGATACAGTAATATACATAATATATCAGTTATATTTTGTTCTTCACCAACATTCAGGGAAAAGAGATTTTCAAGAATAAAGTTAAAATGTTTTGGGTGAAACTCGTAAAGTTATAAATATTAGTTTTAATATCGACAGTGAATATTATTCACTGACACTTTAATACTCATTATATTGCGACTTCAGCTTTTCTCTGAAAACAACATTTTTCCTCTTGACTTTGTCCTTGAAACACAGCAACAACATTTTTACGATTTTTTCTCAAATTATAATGAATTTTTCTCAAAATATGATTTTTTTCTGAAAATAACATTTTTTGTGGATTTTTGATTTATTTCTTGAAATATTACAAATTAATCTTTGTATTTATGACTTTTTTTCCCTTTTTGATCCTTCCCTTTACTTCTCTGTTTTGATAAATATCATCATGCAGGTGAACGTTACGACTTCACTGCACTGATGTGGACCAACTGTCTGTAGATCAAATCAGCTGATTGATCAGATGTGCAGACTGAGCTTTACATAAATATAAACACATGAAACAATAGTGAGAGAGAGTAATTTACCATCACACTTGACCTGTTTGTACTGAGTCCAGCTTGTCTGTAATCTGGCAGCTGTGACTCATGAAACACACACTATGTGCTGATCTTCATATTAATGTTTTTAGCATTTAAAAAACAACAAAGTGTCATTTTGAACAAACAGGAAATGAGACTCACCGTGCGCCCGCAGACATCGATCACACAGATTCACTGCTGACGTCAATTTTGGAAACATAATGAGATTCAACGTGTTCTTTCCAAAACACTTTGATTTTATTTAATTCTTCCTGCGCAGATCGTCGCACTGATGATACTGGTGATGCAGCAGCAGACATTTTGCTTTTTAACAGAAGAGAAATCTCAGATGTGACTGACGAACATGAACGATGGCTCTGTTGTGTTCAAGTGCTCCGGTAAAGTTGAGCTCCCTCTCTGATCAGGACTTCATCCCCAGTAGAAAACATTTAGTCTGCAGGTGTGTGTGTGTGTGTGTGTGTGTGTGTGTGTGTGTGTGTGTGTGTGTGTGTCATTAACCCCTCCCACCCCTCCTGACTCCCAGATGCCCCGTCACCCCTCCTGCCACCGCCACCGCTGCCGCCTCCAGCAGCACTCCGGCAGTTGCCATGGCAACCCAGCCGGAGAAGAGCACCTCTGAGCATCGCTGCCGCATCTGCCAGAGGTCGTTTCCAGGGCAACAGGAGCTGCTGGTTCACTTCCAGGGTCATCGCCAAGGCAACCAGTACCGGTGCGACCGGTGCGGCCACCTGACGCGGACAGCCAACAAGCTGGTAGAGCACGTTCGCGTGCACACGGGCGAGCGGCCGTTCACCTGCGACCTCTGCCCCTACAGCGCCAAGCGGCGGGACAGTCTGCGGCTGCACTGCAAGGTCAAACACGCCGCGCACATCAACGGGAACGCGGCGGACACGCCCGGCGACGTGCACACGCACCGCTCGTACGTGCACGGAGACAATCAGCGTTCAAACAAACACGTTCAGCGGCTGCACACACCGCCCTACACACACACTGCTGCACCCTCCTCTTCCTCCTGCTCCTCTCTTCCTCCTCTTCATCCCTCGCTCTCCGACCGGGCGGGATGGAGGGATTTATCTCCTCTCCTCCCCATCACGACGCTCATCTCTCTGAAACCACGCTCTCCTTCTTCACCCTCCTCCTCCACTTCCTCCTCTTCAGCCTCCTCCACTTCCTCCTCTTCCTCCCCTTCACCCTCCTCCTCCTCCTCTTCTTCCTCCTCCAAACACTCCTTTCTTGGTTACCTTGGTCTGACGACTTCTTTATAAAAGCTTTTTTCTCCTCTCCTTGTCTGCTCTCCTTGTTTCCTCTCCTCTATCTTCCTCTCCTCTCTCCTCTCCTTGTCTCCTCTCCTCTCTCCTCCTCTCCTTGTTTCCTCTCCTCTCTCCTCTCCTTGTCTCCTCTCCTTGTCTCCTCTCCTCTCTCCTCTCATTGTCTCCTCTCTCCTCTCCTCTCTCCTCCTCTCCTTGTTTCCTCTCCTCTCTCCTCCTCTCCTCTCTCCTCCTCTCCTCTCTCCTCTCCTTGTCTCCTC
>NW_019525465.1:26694-29764 GCF_002814215.2 Seriola lalandi dorsalis
TCAACGGGAACGCGGCGGACACGCCCGGCGACGTGCACACGCACCGCTCGTACGTGCACGGAGACAATCAGCGTTCAAACAAACACGTTCAGCGGCTGCACACACCGCCCTACACACACACTGCTGCACCCTCCTCTTCCTCCTGCTCCTCTCTTCCTCCTCTTCATCCCTCGCTCTCCGACCGGGCGGGATGGAGGGATTTATCTCCTCTCCTCCCCATCACGACGCTCATCTCTCTGAAACCACGCTCTCCTTCTTCACCCTCCTCCTCCTCTTCAGCCTCCTCCTCTTCCTCCTCTTCCTCCCCTTCACCCTCCTCCTCCTCCTCTTCTTCCTCCTCCAAACACTCCTTTCTTGGTTACCTTGGTCTGACGACTTCTTTATAAAAGCTTTTTTCTCCTCTCCTTGTCTGCTCTCCTTGTTTCCTCTCCTCTATCCTCCTCTCCTCTCTCCTCTCCTTGTCTCCTCTCCTCTCTCCTCTCCTTGTCTCCTCTCCTCTCCTCTCTCCTCCTCTCCTCTATCCTCCTGTCCTCTCTCCTCCTCTCCTCTCTCCTCTCCTTGTCTCCTCTCCTCTCTCCTCCTCTCCTTGTTTCCTCTCCTCTATCCTCCTCTCCTCCTCTCCTCTCTCCTCCCCTCTCCTTGTCTCCTCTCTCCTCTCCTCTCTCCTCCTCTCCTCTCTCCTCTCCTTGTCTCCTCTCTCCTCTCCTCTCTCCTCCCCTGCTCCTCCATCCATCCTCTGGACTGTTAAAGTGATGGATGTAAAGCTCTGTAATGTATCCAAGGTACTGTCACTCAACACTATGTATGAGAATGTCAAACAGCTACTGTTATGCTCAATGCACTGAAAACACACAGATAAGGAACGTTTTGACTTTATTGAACTTTTGCATCATGCTCGTGAGTTTTGCTGCCTTCCTGCCTGCTTTAGCCCGTCATATAACCACTGAACTCTTAGCTATTTAATCCTGTGACATATTTATTGCCTGTCGCTCTCGTCCTTCAGAAACCCTGCTCGTGAAAATCCCCTCGTCGCCTTCGTTTTGCACAAAAAAATAAAAACTCAAGACGCTTTAATGTAAAGATGTTTTTTTTTATTCTGTTGTTTCCTTGTGGGGAGAAATTATCTTAACGATTCATTTAGTCTTAACGTTCTTCTTAAAAGATGAGAGATAATTTCACCTGTTTCCAGGCGACGTCGTGTCTTCAGAGGAATCTTTCTTTCCTTTTCTGCTCATGTTTGTTTCGGTTCATCCTGAAGGGATCATGAATGTTTGTGCCAAATTTCACAGCGATCCAGAAATTTAACTCAGCATCACAGAAGTCGACCTCATGATGGCGCCGGAGGGAAAGTCCGAGGATCACCGGACTCAGTCGGGTTCTTCGGTTTCTGGCAACCCGTCCTCTTTTACATGTTTACCTCGCTGCGCCGGGTTCAGCTCTGATCCGAGGTCGAACTCAATCTTTTTAAATCAATTCTACGGCTGCAACTTTTACAACATTTATTTTCATTACAAATTCCTCAATTAATCTCATTGTCTGGTTTATAAAATGTACGTCACAATTTCCTTGAACCCGAGGACACGTCTTGTTTTATTCTGACAAACAGAAAAAACCCAAAGATGTTCAGTTTATTTTCATGAGGAAATATTCACATTTTACAGTGAAATCATTTAGTGGAATATAATTATTTTAAATCAACACTGGAAGGTTTTTCAATCACGTCACGACTCTCTTTCTTCTTCTGGGATTTTTAAGGGTTCAAGGTTTCTGCTGGACAGTGATGATATTTCTAATATTTGTGTTGTATATTGATAATGTATTTGTGTTTACATAACTAAATGAGGCTCCTAAGAGTCTAAAATGTCTTAATTTAAAGTTGCACTATATGTAGTTTTGCTGAGACAAAAAAAAAATCGTTTTAGAAAACGTAACTTCTTCTTTTTTTCTTTTTTTTTAACTCTTCACAAAAGCAGAAAGTCCAGTGAAAGTAAATGTTTGTTTTTAAAAGTGTTGAAGGACAAATGACGGGCAGACAGATCCAGCAGGTCTGAGGACGCGTCCTGGTCACACGGGAATTAGAAAAGTGAAAACAGAGGGTTGAATTACACTGTCACACACGCGTTCGTGCTCTTGAGTCAGAAGAAACTGCTAATTACGATAAGTCTGATATGACCTGAACGCAGCATTAGGCTCATGAGAATCAGTGTGGACCCTCTGTGGCGTCACCTCTCCTGCACGTGCTCACCTGTCGCAGCTGAACTGGAGCTGCAACCTCCAGTGCAACAGGGATAAATAAAGGTAACACTTGCTCAGTCAATCATCAGAGATGTTTTATTTATTTTATTTAATGCGATACGATCATCAGGTTAAAAAAAGAAATTCTCTTCCTTTCTCGTTAGTTTGCTCATAATAACTCATTTGCACATTCTAACAAATAAAGGTTTGATTAAATCACGTCTTTTTATTGTTTTTGTTCTTATTGTCTCTTATTCATGTTGAAATTATTTATGAGATGTAATCGAACGTTATTAATATTCTTTAGTGCAGCAGCTGAGCATGTGCAGTGGAGGTGAGGTGGATCACTGTGATCCTGCAGAGGGAGAAACCGTCCGAACCTGAACCTGAACCTCCCACAAACCACAGAGCAGCTACAAGAAAGACCTGCACACACACACACACACACACGTCGTTTTCATATGAAATGTATCTACAGTCAATGGTGCTCGGCTCTGCAGAGCCTGACAGCTGGTTTCTGCCTGCACGTTTAATACCTCCACACTGACGAGCATGAAACACAAAGACCTGCCACCTCTGGAGACTCATGTTCATCTCACATTATTTACTTCAGATCTCTGTTCTGTTTTTATCTGCTGTATCCTGTTACTGTTTGCTGCTGCAATGATCAATAAAGTTTAATTTCATCTGATTCTCCTCTGCTCACGCTTTCTTTAGTTTGGGGGGGGGGGCTGGTTATGAGATAATGTGAATAAACTGCTGCGGTTTGTAACTTCAGACAGATCATGTGACAGACATGAAGAACACAGGTGCATCTCGGGGGGGGGGGGGGGGG
>NW_019525465.1:29791-30198 GCF_002814215.2 Seriola lalandi dorsalis
CCCCCCCCCCCCCCCCCCTCAGGCCCTGCCTCTGATAACACTGCAGCTGTTTAATCCCACACAGCAGCTGGAACGATCCAAACTGACTCTGGTTCAGAGACGAGAGAGAAACTGGTTTTAAGAGTCATTTTCTAGAGAAACCAGGGATGAAGGTCACACGCCACACTCACCAAACGAGTGGGAGGATAAGTGTCAATCGCCATGGGTCCTGTCCCCTCCTCTCCGGTTGCCACGGTTACCTGGCATGTTGTAGGTCTCCATGGCGGCAAGCAGGAGGCCCGTCGATTGGCCGGGAGCAGCTGCGGGCTCGACGAATCATCGGGCAGCGCAGAGGCCGGGGGGGAGGGCGAAAAAACACTCCCTCACATACACACAAAGGTCATTATTAGATTTCAGCAAATGTTATT
>NW_019525465.1:30218-40615 GCF_002814215.2 Seriola lalandi dorsalis
GGGTGGGGGGTGGTATGTGGAGGAGGAGGAAGATCAGAGACAAAAATGAGGGCGAGGAAGAGTGTTAGAGAGAGGTGAGACAGAGGCAGGAAGAACAGGTGAAGAAGAGGTCAAAGGATAAAAAAAGAAAAGACAGGAGGAAGACAAGTGGTGATGAGGGGGAGGAGACAATCACTCTCTTTCCTCTCGCGGACAAAAGGTCAAAGGTCAAGGCCTGACAAGGACATATGTTGTTAGCTTTGCACAGACATTTTCAAACAGAGAATATTTCAGTCACACAGTAACACTCAGTGTTAACCTTGAATATTTAACAGTTACAGAGGCAGAAAATGTTTGAATATCTCCAACATTTTAACACAGGAGCAGTTTTGGGGAAATCAGTCGCTTCACTGACAGAGTTATATGAGAGGGATCATGTTATTACACGTCGTCCTGCAGGGGACGGGAACGTCTGAACCAAATGTCACGACGGTTGTTCAGATATTTCACTCAGAACCAGAAGGTCAGAGGAACACCGAGGTCTTTAAGGTTCATCCTCTGACGATCATGAACGTCTGCACCGAACTTCATGGGAATCCGTCTGATAGTTGTTTCTTTAACAACCACAGCTGGTGGAGCTGAGCACCCTCAGCTCCGTGTCCTTGTCAGACAAGTGCTTAATGTTATTCAGCATGTTAATCCTTAATAACACACTTAAATGAATGAATGACAGAAGACCACGAAGAAGAAGAAGAAGAAGAAGAAGAAGAAGGATGAGCTGAATCCAGATCAGTGGCCACATTACAAACAAACACACGCTCACAGTGTTAGCCAACACCCAATCCCTCTCTCTGCGTCTGAGGCCTCTGCAGGACTGAAAATCAATACTGCTGTGTGGCAGGAAGAGGTGGAGGAACCACACGAGGCCGGAAAGAGGAGAGAAAGGGAGGGATGAGAGAAGGGTGGGAGGCAGGAGGGAGAGATGGAGGGAGAGATTAGCTGAGTAGGAAGCACTGCACACAAGGAAAGAAACAGTCAAACTATTTATGAATGAAGTGAAAGATATGAGAGAGAAAATAACATCGAAACATGAATCACTCTGTGATGGAAAGTAACTAAGTACATTTACTCAAGCGCTGTACTTAAATACAATTTTGAGGTACTTATTCTTAATTGAGAACTTTTATAATTAATTTTCCTGCTACTTACTTTACAGATTAAGATTCTACATACAAAACGTGATGAGTTTTTAAAAACATGTTTCATTATTCAGTGTAAAAGAACTTTTTATTTACATGGTGAAATCAGCGGTTGAAGAAGGACTGACATCTTGACCCCCCCCCCCTAAAACATTCAGTTTTCATCCAATCTCTGTTCTTCTGCACCATTTGTTTTCTGTGTGCCAGTTTCCGGTCTTCCTAACGTTTTGCAGCTTGATGCAGCCCACAGTGGGCGGTGTCCGGCGGGGTTTCCACACTGTTTTGTCCTCTGATCGACCACGTGGATCTCGGGATTTCCCCCTGCATGTGACAGTCCTGCTCCACGAATCAAACACACCTGATAAAACACGCATGCATGCATGTGTTCAGAGTCAAATGCATCTGTAATGATACCAGTGTTCGTTTTCGAAGTTATGACCTAAATGAAAGACTCTTATTTTGATAACTCTGTGTGTTACAGGGAACGTTTTATTTTGAAAAACGGGACGGAAAGTTGTTTTCAGTAAAGCCAAATTAGCTATTTTATTACCTCCTGAAATCATTTTCATACTGAAAGCTCTGACCAGTTATTGTATTTTTGTACTTTTGGGCGAACAAATTTATTTTGAAAGGTTTAAACCACTCCATGGTTAACTATTGCAGCTTTTACTTTGGTAGGAAAAAGAGGAAATGCTGCGGCCCGTTGGGTCTAACTTGAAACCGTAGAGGAAGAAGGGGGCGTGTTGCTACTTGCTGTTAGCCTGTCTGCTAACTGTGAGCTAAAGTTGTACTTTCACTTTCTGACAATCAGGAGAAGCTTCTCCGGGACGAGCAGAGCTTCCTGGAAAACGAAACTAGACGTCGTCGTTGCTGTTTGTGACACTCCTTGGATCGTAGATGTAGTTATTTAACATCTTTTGGTGGAGATATTGACAACTCGTAGCCATTGGCGTGTAAAAGTTTTAACCGCTAACCGTCAAAACCGTCAAACACGCAGGTAGCGTCGTTTCACCAGCTAGCTGCAGCGGCTAGCGCCCGCTAGCATGGACGGCGGCGGACACATGCATAATGCGGAGAGGGCAGCGGAGAAATTGATGGATGAGTACCTGAAATCATTAGGTTTGCATCGGAAGAAGATTGCCAAAGATGGGTCGTGCTTATTCCGAGCTGTCGCCGAGCAGGTAAAGTGTTACAAGTGAAAACAAAGCGCTAGCTTGAAGTTTCTGATTAGCTAACAGGGCACAGGTGACTGGCTAGACTCGGTCTTTTTGTTGTGCTAATGCGTGCTAACAAGTGTCTAATGTCAGCCGGATAGAAGATGGAAAGAGTAACAATAATTTCACCACATCCCCAAATCTAATAGTAAAAATAATTATACTTAACACTCATGAACACTTAAATTACAACTTTTATAATTAAACTCTTAATGTAATGTTGGTAAAGTTATAAATACTTGGTAAAAGCATGCAAATGATGCATTTATATACTTATATCTCCTCTCATTTGTCAGTTTATTAGGTACACCTTGGTAGAAGTGCTGTATAATCCAACAGCCCTTCAATAAATCCTCCTTCACGAAGGTTATGAAGTGATAAAAATAAAAAGTTTAACGCAGCACCAACTAGATCTTCCAAAATGGCCATACAGGTGAATGAACACCTCTGAAACAATTACAACAAAAACATTATAACCTTCATGAAGGGAGGAATTACTGCAGGAATGTTGTATTAAACTGCATTAGTTTTAGCTCGCTGTGCCTAATAAACCTGAGTGTATATGTCAGCAGGAGGCAAGGCAAATATATTTGTATAACACATTATCATACACAGGCCATGCAATGTGCTTAAGAGAAATACATGAAGGAAAAAAAGTAAAAACTATCATAAAACACAGATTATAAAATAGAGAATATGTAATTAAAACACAAGATTAAATGAAGGCAGAGGAGAGTAGAGAGGTTTTACCATTTCACCCTGTTTTAGTTTGAACTCTAGGCTGCATCATTAACTGACCAGCTCCTGCAGATCTTAGAGATCTGTTGGGCTCATATACATGAAACATTTCTCAACTACATCTAGGGCCCAGACCTTTTTAGTGATTTATAGATGATAAGTAAAACTTTAAACTGAACTCTGCATCTGACTGGAAGCCGGTGCAAAGACGTGAGAAGTGGAGTTACATGTTCTCTTTTCTTAGTTTTAGTCAGAGGCCGAGCAGCAGCATCTGAATAAACTGTAGATGTCTAATCGGATTATTTGGTAGTAGCAGTTGTGATTTATATTACTGTTGACCTCTGACCTCTTCCAGGTGCTACATTGCCAAAGCCTTCATACTAAAGTTCGTGCCAAATGTGTGGAGTTTCTGAAGCAGAACAGAGAGACCTATGAGGCGGTATGTACCTACACGTTTGACTGACACCGAACAGTCCAATGTTTGGCTTCAGACTGGAGAGGGTTTGTATTTTTTTAGTCTGATGTCAGTGTGTGGAGCTCAGCGGTGAGTCATTTCACCGATTTTCCCTCCAAAAGAGACTCACACTGGCACAAAGCGCTCCATGGAGGCCATGTCAAGTTGTTCTATGAATGACTGAGAAGAAGAAGAACTGCGTTCGTGTCATGTCAGGCTGAATGACAGGACGAGGAACTGAAAGCAAAAGTTCATGCTGTTTTTATGATAGTGATATAATCACACCATCACTCCACCTCGTCTCACGCTACAGCGGGGCTTTACTACATTTCCCACAATGCCAATTATATTGTCTTCAATCAGGTCTTAGGGCACCGGTGGATACAAGTGACTCACATTCAAACTATTCTTTTGACATGAGGCGTGTAATGTCTAAAGGTCAATGTGTCGTGTGGCTGCAGCTCTTTTTCCTGATGTAAGAAAGTGTCTTTTCGTCTCGTCTTTAAGGGAATTAATTTCTTTACTGTTCACTGTTAAAGTTTAGATCATCAACACAATGAAAATAATGTCACCACACTTGACCTTTAACACCGTCATCCACTGGCAACGATGAGCCAAAACAAACAAACCATTGTTTCGACTTCAGCAGCCGCCTAGACGATCATAACAGAACAAAGTGTGTGTGAAAGAGTGTGAGGTACAAACAGGAATCAGGTATCATCATCGTTGTCTGTGTTGTTCGAGCTCACTGATGTGTTCTTGTTTTTCCCCAGTTCATTGAAGGTGACTTTGAGGATTACCTGTGCAAGCTGCAGGACCCTCAGGTAAACCCCCGTCACTGTGTTCAGTCCGTCACCTCACACTTCGTCTCTGATTCATTACGTTTCCTACTTTCACTTATTGATGCACAGATGAAAAGTGATGATGCAGTGAAACTGATGGGATTCTGTTTTTCAGCAATGGGTGGGAGAAGTGGAAATCAACGCGCTGGCCGTCATGTACAAGTAAGTAAAACGTGCAGTTTTGTGGAAAAAGAAGTTTGTTTTTCTAAAAATAAAATACATTTTCAAGGATCCCTTAAATTAAATCTAGTTATGAAAGAGCTGTGAGTAAAGTAAGAAGTGACATCTTTCAGTTTAAAATAAACCCGTCAGTGCTCCCTGGTGGACAGACTCTATAACTCTTCTAAATCATCTTTAACACATCTTTGGTGTTTCTGTACTGACACTTGTTGATTTCTTCTCAGCTGACAGAAATCAATATGTCTGATAAATCAGCTGATCAGGGGTCAGTTAATATCAGGCCGATGTCTCACTTCAGCTCTATTAAAGATCTGAGATGAGATGAGACACATTTCCTCATGAACAGGATGTTGGTGAGACGTGGTTTGAAAGTGAATGTTGCAAACTTCAAATAATGACGCCCCATATTGTGACAGGTGCATCATGAATTAACTTACTTTCATCTTATTCATGCTGACCTCTGACCCCGTGACACAGTCACACCTGTTGAGACACGTATGAACGTCCGCTGTCGGTTTCTGCTCCACAGGAGAGTTTAGACTGAATGTGAAATATTTTCTGGATATAAAGTTTGAAAAAGTGAAAACTAGAAACATGAGATGGTTTTTGATGGCGAGGCGACCACAGTGTTGAATCAGTGTTTTCAGTGTTGGCCCAGTTTAACCTGAGGACGAGCTCATCGTGTCTCCTGGCGTCTTCGCTGCAGAAATGAAGGCGAGAGGAAATCTGTCAAACAGACAGAAGTCTGAGACGCTGTCAGAGGAAATGACTCTGACGCTTCAGCCGTCTGACAGGAGACAGAGAGAGAGTCGAGCTCACTGATGTGGGTTCTAACGTTTGACTGTGATTCACGTCGCACTGATACGAGAGAAGAAGAAGACTCTTCTCCTCGGATCAATGGACCTGAGGGAAACGGTTATTTGTGATTTCACCCACATGAAAGAAAGAAAGAAAGAAGAAGGTCGATGAACGTTGAGGATGAGTCACCGAGGCGTCGTCATCAGGCCGGTCACCCCTCTCTCTCTTTGTCTCTCTGTAGGAGGGACTTCCTGATCTACCAGGAGCCGGGCAGAACTCCCGTCCAGATCACAAACAACAACTTCAAGGACAAGGTGAGACTGAACGCCATCAGCTGCTTTTAACTGCAGCTCTCATGTGCTTCTCTAACCACTGGAGAATCAACTCATGTAAATATCTAAACACAAGCATCAGAGGAGATAAAACTCTATCGTCTGTTAGATTTGCATTAAATGGAAAATTATCTTTGACAATCAGGCAGCACAGTGAAAACATGAATATATAAAATACACAGAAAGAAAAACAACAGAACATGATTTAAAACAACAAACATCCAGCACATGAGACGTGTGTGTGTCGTCTGTCATTTCATGTGTGACGTTTGAACACGTCTGTTTATTGTATGTGGATCGTTTGATGTGACAATACTCAAACAACAAAGTCTCTATTGTGTCATTAATTTACTCATTAATTTAACTGACTTCATTAACTGTGAATCCAGCCTCCAGTAAATTGTGTTAACTTTATCATAAAGAGAAAATAACTGATAAAGTAGAAGAAGAAAAGTGAAAAGACACTGTGTCTTTAAAAGTCTTTTAAAAACTTCTTCTCAATATTCTGAGGAAATATTTGTCCTCGTTAAACTTAATGAGATCAATTAAATCTAGGTCTCAAGAAATGTTAATGATACATTTGTCTTTTAACACCTTTGTTCTCTCTCCCTCTCTCTCTCCCCCCTTCCTCTCTCTCCCCCCTTCCTCTCTCTCTCTCTCCCTCCCTCCCTCTCTCTCTCTCTTCTCCTCCCCCCCAGGTGCATTTGTGTTTTCTCAATGGGAATCACTACGACAGTGTTTATCGCATCAGCCACATTAAGAACGCCGCTCTCTGCCAGTGTGAGTTTTTCTTGCTTGTTTCACATGTGACTCGTTTCTGAGAAAATCACTTTACATCAGTGTGACGGGACGTGCAGCTGCTTTTTAACACGCGATGCTTCAGGAAACGTTTTCTCTAACTCCCGCTCCGCTCCGCTCTGCGTGTCTGCTGCAGCCATCCTGTACGAGGTGCTGTACGACGGCGTGTTTAAGGTGGACCGCAACTCTCTGGGTGCGTGTCAGCGATTACCACGATCCAACGACCTCCTGAGCGACGACAGCATGGCGTTCTGCAACAGCAGCGACGAGTCCGACCTGGATGCAAACGAGGCGCTCAGGTAGGAAACCGATCAGCTCACTTCACAACGTTTTGATTTAACTGATTAAATTTTACCGACTGTTTTTGTCCTTTTTAACGTTCAGATATTTACATTCATCCACATGTTGATGATTCAGTTTGTTTCTGACTCTGAAATAAGAGTGGCAGCTGCTGACGCCGCCACGACGCACGTCTCTTTATTTCAGTCGATTAGTATCTATTTAAAAGTTCTTTGATGCACAGATTTCTAAGAACTCGTTAATTAATTAAAGCTTCAATAAGTTCAATGAGTAAATCAAGCGCTCAGTTTTCACCATAGCAACGTCTTCCAGCTGATGTTTGACACCTCGGCGTGGGAGTAGTAGTCAACCACAAACACGTGTTGATTGACAGCTGTGAGCTCCCGCCCCTGACTTTAGCCTTCTCTGATTGGTTGGAAGGTCGAGCCTCAGATCTCTGAACTTACTGAAGCTTTAATGTCACAGTTAATTGACTTTATTTAGTTGCTCCTTATTTATTTTCTCAAAAAAATCATTTCTGCTCGTTTGTATGACTCCATTGATCTTTAATTAATTCCCTTCATTCTTTACTCACCTGAAGTTTCTCACATATTTATTTATTTGTTTGTTTTTGTTTTCATTTTCCCTCCTTCATCACGGACTGATTTACTGACGCCGCCTCATGATGTGTGTGTTTATGATCCAGGGTGGAAACTGCAACAAACACTTCTTCTACAAGACACAACAGCTACAGGGTAACACACACACACACACACACACACACACACACACACACACACACACACACACACACACACACACACCAAGCCTGTCTCTGTACACACCTGCTCACCTGCCTGATAACACTGAATAATGTGTGTGTGTGTGTGTGTGTGTGTGTGTGTGTGTGTGTGTGTGTGTGTGTGTGTCAGGGGCGTGGGCGTGGCCGGCTGCTGCCAGAGAGGGTGAGGCGTTCACTGAACCCGACTCTGTTCAGAAACATAGAGTACGACGTCTGGCACAAGTCCAAGAGAGGTGAACACACAGTTTCCAGTTTATTTCACATTTCTCTTCTCGCAGGAAGTTCAAAGTGTCACAGTGTGAAAATCACGTTGATACAAAACACACGAAGTGAATGAGTCTCCGCTTCTCTTCTGCATAAACACAACTAGCAATTGTGACTCGACCTCGAGCTTGAACTGAATCCAGATTAAATTCTTTTTGGTGATTTTCTTTAATTGAATCTGTTGCCAGACAAACGCTGAGGTCATGTGCCCGAGATGAACAGGTCACTGTTCTTCAACCCTTGTGATCTCAGTCACGACCTCGGTCTTTAAAGCTCCCGACCACAAGGTCAAAATGAAAAGAAGAGACACTGAACTGAAGCTACAGAGGAAACATGGTGGAGACTGTGTTTTCCTGCATTAACAGTGAATATAAGTTTGATCTTTGTGTCTGAACCAGCTGCGAGTCACAGCTGCTGCAGCCACGTGCAGATGTTTGAATCAGAGACTCGGAGCTTCAACAATGTAGAATAGAGTTACCAAGGCAACGGCATCTCACAGCTGGGACTGTGTGTCAGTAAGATTCTGCTGAAACAGCTGATTAATCGACCAGTTTATTGACTAAATGTCAAATCAAACATTAAGACTCAGAGCGCTCAGTTTAAAGACGTGACGGGCAGATGTCAATATTTTCTGTCTTAATGATTTAACTATTAATGAATTCATCTTATTTATTAATAATGAGGGATCGTTGTCTTTTCTTGTCTGTTTCTTCTTTCAGCTCAACAGAAGATCGATTACTGCATCGCTGCTGGGATGCAATACACTGCAGGAGACCGCTGCCAGGTGTGTGTGTGTGTGTGTGTGTGTGTGTGTGTGTGTGTGTGTGTTTTAATTGTGATTATTTTCATGCATACTTACGTTGTGTGTGTGATTTAATTGTGATTATTTTCATGCATACTTACGTTGTGTGTGTGTGTGTGACACCTGTAGGTTCGCCTTGAGGGTCGGCACTACAACGCAACCATCAAGGAAGTTCCTCCCAACAGCAACAAGGTGGTGGTTTACATAGAAGAACTGGGCAACAGGTTGGTGACACACACACACACACACACACACACACATTAAAACTGTGTGAGTTAACGTGAGGCTGTGAACTGCAGGTGGAGACGTTTACTCACCTGTAAGTTTTATTTATATTCTTGAGTGTGTTTATAAAATGGAGTCATTCACAGTCGTGCTGCTTCACCTCCAACACGTCTCCTCCACCGGTGTTTTATTGTTAACGAGATGTAACGTGAGTCTTTAATGTTTATCAAACATTATCAGATAAGTTCAGAACAGAGACGTTAAACCTGGAGTAAATCTGTGTTGACATGAAGCACAGAAGTCGTTAAGCACACGGAGGAACTGACGACGCATCAGCTGTTGATTATTGATCAGGTTAATAAGTGACAGTGGTTTGTGTGTTTGCGTGTAGACACGTCCCTCTGTTGACTCTCCGTCCTGCCGGTGAGGAAGGCAGCTGGAGCACCGTGGTCAACAAGGACAAGAGGCTCAGCAACGGATATGGAGGTGACGGGACGACACACACACACACACACACACACACACACACACACACACACACGTTTATAAAAGTCAGTGCTGAAACATCTCTCTCTCTCTCTCTCTCTCTCTCTCTCTCTCTCTCTCTCTCTCTCAGAGTGGGAGGAGAAGGGTAAAGGCAGAGGCAGGGGGAAGTCCGTCCCATCATCCTCCTCCTCCGTCCCCCAGGCTACGGCGCCGGGCTCCAGTGGGCGTGTGTTGAAGCAGCACTCGTGGCCCCCACAGGCCAGCGCCGAGGAGCAGGGAGGGGCCAAAACCAGCAGGTGAGATATATAATCAATACTTTCATAATGTGAACTGTGGTAAGTCTGACCCTGGGTTCAGTCTCTCCTGTTGTTGCGTCATTGATCTTGATTTCAGAGCGAAGCAGCTTAAGTTATTCCTGCTGTCTGGAAACCGTCCTCGCGATAGTGAATATTGTAAGCGATCTTATTTTGAAAGGTTCAGCGTGTGTCTTGTGTTCCTGTAGGAAGTCCGTGAGCTCGGCGGAGTCGGCGTTGTTCGGCCTGACGGAGGAGCAGCGTTTGGCCAAAGAGGAGGAGGAGAGGAACGTGGCGTTGGTGGAGATCCAGCTCAGAGACGAACACAGCTTCCCCGCCCTCGGGGTGAGTATGAGGACCTGAGTGAGGACAGGCGTAGCTCTTGTGTCCGACGCCATAAATATGTTTTTATTCCTCTCAGACTCAGACTGGGACGCAGGGTGATGGAGGGAAGAGAAAGGGAGGAGAGAAGAGAAGACCCCAGAGAAACAAGACGGTGAGTCGTCTCCTGTCTCTACGATGGTCAGGTGAACTGTAGAGACACCGACACCTGGAGACTAATAAAGTTTATTGAATTGAATTGAAGACACGTGTTTGCGTCTGTTTGCTGATTCTCCGTCTTTGTCCTTTACAGAAGAGTCCAGTCGAAGACGTGCGAGCAGCGTCTCCCTCCGCTGGAGACAGACCCAAATCCTCCACGCCTCCACCCACC
>NW_019525465.1:40757-47273 GCF_002814215.2 Seriola lalandi dorsalis
ACTCTGACTCCGGCCCGGCGTGGTCCAGCTCGCTCAACACTGCAGCACCGGCCTCCACCTCCACCTCCACCATTCCACCCGCCTCTGCTGCTCTGACGGCTAAAGCTAACGCACAGTCTTATGCTTCAGCTGCTGGAGGTGCAACGACTTCTCCTCCTCCTCCTCCTCTTCCTCCTGCTGCTGCTGCCGCCCCGAGCACTAAACCCTCTGTGACGGGTGCTGCTCCTCCTCCCTCCGTCCCCTCCTCCGCCACCATCTTCTCCTTCATCACCCCTGCTCTCCCCTCTGCAGCATCGCCCCCAGCTCCACCTGCCCTCTCCTCTTCCTCTCCTCCCCCCACCTCCTCTTCTTCCTCACTTCCTCCTAAATCCACTGCCTCCCCTCCGCCTCCCTCTTCAGTGCCACCTCCCACTTTCATCGCTCCCATCGCTCCCTCTCCTGTCGCTGCTCAGGGCTTCCTCCCTCCCTCCTCTCTCCACCGTTCCCCCCCGCCTGTCCACTCTCTCCCCCACTCCCCCAGTCCACCCACCTCCTCTTCCTCCTCCTCCTCCTCTCTTGTCCATCGTGCTGCTCAAGTCCAAGATCCTCCGGCAGCTCCAGCACAAACTGCAAGTAAGAAACGTCAGACTTTGATTCCTGACTTTTTATTGATCAGTCAACTTCGTACAAAGCTCCGGTTCTTCTGTCCTGTTAGAAACCTGAGACCAGGATCTGATTCCGTCTTAAAACACCTTCGTCGTTGGTTTGTTCATTGTTCATTTCGGGTGTGGATGCCGATTGTTCCCTTTTCTACTGCCGACTAAAGCCTGATGTTAGCGGGTCTCAGCTGCACGTCTGTTGGCCGAGTCGCAGCAGGATTTAAGGCGCCGTGATCGTTTAATCTGACTTGATCTCATCAGAGGATCCTGTGCGTCTCTGAGCAGGTGATAATCTCTCCCGCTCTCACTCCTCTTTTCTCTCTTCTCAGGTTCTTTGCCGAGTTTTGGATCCTCTCTGACGACATCTCAGGTCTCGCTGACCCAGGACGTTCAGCCGCCGCCTCCTCCCCCGAACGTCCAGACTCAGAGTGCGGCTCCTCTCCCCCAGGTGCAGACAGAGGCCCCGCCCTCTCTTCCTCACCTCCAGCATCAGCCACAGACCCTCGCTGAAGTGGCTCTCCCTCCGCCGCAAAACCAGATCCAGGCGTCCCTCCCTCAGACCCAGACTCAGGTCCAGTACCCCCCCCAGTCTGAGATGGTTCAGTCCTCTCACCCTCCTCCAGGAGCTTCCTACCCCCACACCTGCCAGGCCTCCGTCTCTGCCCCCGCTCAACCCCAGCCCTCAGTCACCCACGCTCAGCCTCCTCCCCCCTCCCAACTCCCGCATCCCTCCCTCTCTGTCTCCGCCCCCCCGATCCATCCCTCTCTCCAAACCGAAACCCCCAACATCCAGAATCAAACAGAAGCCCCTCACCCTCCACCCCAGCCCGAGTCCCCGGCTCATCCTCCTCACCCCCAGGTAGTCTCCGCACATCCCCCTCCCCCTCCTCACCCCCAGTCCATCCCAGGAGCTGTTCCTCTACAGAAGCTGTCCCAGCTCTACCAGGACCCCCTGTACCCCGGGTTCCCCCACGGAGAGAAGGGCGACATGGTGCCGACTCCCCCCTTCTCCTCCAGCAAGTCGGGCGACGACCTGCCCCAAGGTGAGCCGGGCAACCTGAACATGAGGGTTTATACGGAAATGTTTCTCGTTTGGTTTTACTCACAGTCAGGCTGATGTTTGTTTGTTTGTTTGTTTGTTTGTTTGTTTGTCTTCCTCTGCAGATGTCAACATCCTGAGGTTTTTCTTCAACCTGGGAGTCAAGGTGAGACGATGACGTCAAGAGATTTTATTTGTTTAGAAGAAACGTGTTTAAGATGATTTGTGCTTTTTAATTAGTAGAGAAATAAAGACTCTTCAGCAAACAGTTTAAACTTGTTACAGCTCTGAGCGACTCCTCCGTTTTGTTTGTGCAGTGCATTGTGGGGGATTAGTGTCTGCATCAAACTTTACCAAACTGACTTTTCTCCCTGTGTCTGCCCCCCCCCTCCAGGCGTACTCCATGCCCCTGTTCACCCCCTACATATACCTCCTCCCCCTCCAACAGGCCTACGCCATGCACCAGAGGATCCCCTCCCGCTCCTCCTCCCCAACCCACCACTTCCCTCCCTCCAACGCCCCCGCCAGCCACCAGGAGGCGTACCCCCAGTACCCTCCCGCTTCGGCGTCGGTGCTGCATCAGTACGACCACCAAGCCGCACCCGCTGAGCCCCCCCGTCCCAGTGAACCGTCCTTCAACCAGGCCAGGTACCCCGTCACCCAGCCTCCGCCCCACAGGATGCCCTGCACCTCGCTGCCATGGCAACAGCACCAGATGCCCCCACCCAGAAGCTCCAACTACGCGTATCCCACTCCACCATACCCAGTTCACCCTCCTTCGTCTCAGGGGTACCACCAGAGTCAAGGCCCAGGACACCCGATGTACCCCCCGCCCATGCCTCCATACCCCCCATCCTCGCTGGGATACCAGTCCTCGTCCACCCCCGAAGAGCTCCAGGTGAGTCAGGGGCTGATGGAGCAGCTTCAGCCCGTCAACGGAGACACGATGCTCGGGCACGGGCCTGGACGAGTCCCCTGTTCTCTGGAGGGTCCGTCTGCTGCTAACATGGCTAACGCTAACAACAACAGAACAATGGTGGTTCCAAGCAGCTTCGGTAGGTCGACGTTTTTTATTTTACAACATAAGATGTCATGAAATTTTTAATCAGAGTACAAAGGATTTCTGGGTAATGAAGTTCTTACATTTCAGGCAGTTTGTGTTTCTGCCACCAGGGGGAGCAGACGAGCTGAATCTAATATAAAGTTTTATTTTCTTTCCATCAGCGATGAAGAAGCCGCAGGGAGAGAGTTTGACTAAAGCCGTGCTGCTGGTGGATCCACCACTCAACAACAGACCGATAGTACGCACACACACACACACACACACACACACACACACACACACACACCGTAGTAGTAGAAATACTGGTACTATTAACACATTAGTAATATTAAGTAGTAATAGTGTTTACAACATAGTAGCAGTGGCAGGATTAACACAGAAGTAATATTTAGTAGTAGTAGTACTGGAGTGTAGTACATGTAGTATTAGTAAGTGCAGTAATGTGGTGTAAAGAAACAAATTAAAAACCATTAAGAAAATTAAATAATTAAGAGCAAGAACCGAAAAAAAAAGGTTTGTGAAATAAATATATATATATTTCATAAAAATAATATAATATAAAAATAATAAATAGTCCAATATAAATAAGTCATATGAAAGTAAAAGCACTGTATTAATGTATTGTAGTAGTATATGTAGTGGTGGTAGTATTGACACAGCACTAATACTGTAATATAACTGGTAGTATTAGTATTAAAGTTGATGCGGTCTGTGTTTCTCAGGTCGCTCTGGTCTCTGACGCCTCCGACATCCCCGTCTCCATGGTGACCATGAAGCCCGGCAGCAGCCCCGGCTCTCCGTCACCTTACATCTCCAAGACGAACGTCTCCGGCGACAACGGCACCTACCGGCTCCACCAGAAACCATTCAACCCCAACAAGCACCTGTCGTCGATGCCCATGGTGGAGGTTCTGTCGGTGGGCTGCAGCACGGAGGACGAGTGGGACGAGATGGAGGGATTCAAACCGCAAACCCACAACCTCAGAGGGCCGAGGAGGGGCTACAGAGGGAGGGGGAGGGGCGGGAACAGGAGGAGGCCGGGAGGAGAGGCGGGGCCGGGGTATAACCACAGTCCGTTTGTGTCCTCACACAGGGGGCGGGGCTGGTAAAAAAGGCTACAAGCTGTCAGCCAATGAGAGGAGAGGACGCAAGAAGATTGTTTTTTTTTTTGTTTTTCCTTCTTTGCCTTTTCATGTTCTCGCCGGAGCTCGTTTGGTTTCAACTCGCTCTTAATCGCACTTTTTCTGTCTTTTGTCTTGTTTTTTTTTTTCTCGTCACCACCTAGAGATCTGATTGGTTGATCGGTCCGTCGTCTCCGTAAATCATCACGGCGTCTTCTGCGCCACATTCTGAGGTGGGGGGGGGTCATAAACTCTATTCGTGTGCTTCGGTGTGTCGAAATCCTCCGGCTCGTGGAAACAAAAACACTATCGATCTCATTATTAGCTAGCTAATTAGCTTAGCATGTTAGCAAGTGCGAGTTTACATGTCATTTTAAATCTCTCAGCAGTTGCACATGGATTTAAAGAACTGAAGGGTGTGTTTTTCGAGTGGAGCTGCAGCGATTCATCGGTTTAAAGTCGTTTGCCAAGAAAATGTTGGAAAATTGTGAATAATTTTCTTAAAAACGACTCGTAACAATTAGTTGCGGATCATTTTTGTCACTCGACTTCATCAACTAATCGCTGCGACTCTTGTTTTGTGGATTTCAAACATCTTCAGTAGAGCTGCGTGTGATTTGCCGCCATGTCAATGTGACGTTAGGTTAAAAACTTGGGAGTTTTCACACTCGTGATTTTTATTTGACGTGTCATCAAACTGCATTTTACTTTAAAGGAATAGTTTAGACATTTTCGGGGATGTTTTCTCTTTTCTGCTCAGAGTTGGATGAGAAAGTCGATACCAGCATCACGTAGGGTAAATATGATAGCAGCTAGCAGCCAGTTAGCTTAGCATAAAAACAGCCCAGGCAAGAAATAATACATCATTAAAAATACAAATTGTCCTTTTTATGCTTCAGCTTTGTATATACTCAACAAATCAGATATAACGCGGCTACCTGATTCCCCCTTTCCAGTCTTTATGCTAAGCTAATGTAGCATATTGAGCTTACAGACATCCATTTTCTCATCTCACTCTGCAAGAAAACAAATAATTCCCCTGAATGTTGAACAGATGAAGTTTCATATTTTCTGGCATCCCTCGAACGCAGCTCGTCCACCGACCACCAGGCATGGAAACACATATCAGTAAAAAAGCATCAACCAAGTGAAGTGATCTCTTCTTCCCAGGGTCTGTTAGCACTGCGAGCTTGAAACAAACTTTGTTTTAAGAGGATTAAAGCAACAAAAAAAAAAAAAAATCAGATGAAATCTGATCTGAGAACAGCTTTAAGAGTTGTACTTGCTGCTACAAAACCACAGCAGCCAAACTGTGTGTGTGTGTGTGTGTGTGTGTGTGGACTTTGTTTAGATTTGTATTTTTTACTTGTTTGTGTTGCTGCTGGTTCACGTTTGTCTTCTTTCCTTTCCCTCTGATCGACTTCAGACTGTAGAGATTCAGTGCCTTACGTTTGCTACTTTTACCGTCTTATTTCTTTTCTTTTTGAGAAACACTGCTGTACAGAACAAAGGCTGTTTACTGGTGTCTGTGTGACAATAATAAAACTTTGGTTCAGATCGTGCTTCTCTGGTTTAATCAGAACGACATCACGGAGTCCATGTTATTTTGGCAAAACCTGAAATATGATTAAAGATAAATGTAAATAACTATTTGATCCTCGTTTTGAGGTCAGATCTTCTCACCTTCTTGTAATCTCACCAGCACATCCTTTTTTATCCATTAAGTATCATGTCTTTTATTACTTGTACAAACACCATCACATCTGTGTCTATAACATCTTTTCCTGAGGATGTGAGGCCTCCGGTTTTCTTTTGTCCGTTAGTGTGAGTCGTGTAAATATGAGTTTCCTTGTTGTGATTACGAGTCCGAATTTATCGTAGACGCTATTTGCAAGTCGGAAACTATTAATACAACTAATAATTAAAGTAACGGACGTGAATGCAGCATCAAACCCTTGGCAGTCTGAGGCCCGAGTCTTTACTCTGCAGGACGCCAAACAACATATAGTTTCATTTGATTAGTAGAAAAAGGCAGAAGTTGGAATATCATCGGCTCATGAATTATACAACCAATTTCTAAGGTTTTAAATTCACTGTTTTCCCCTTTTTATAGTTTTATTCCTGGCAGCTGACTCGTTCCTCCGCCTGTTGCTGGTGTAATAAAGGCTGAATATCTGAGGGGAACTCATGGTGACCTGCAGGACAGACGAGCTCTGGAGCATCGATCAGCTCTGACATCATCAGTTCTGCTGTCGGTTCTTCAAAAATTAAGAAAATAGATTTCTTGTTTATTATTGAGACAATTTTTTTCTTCTCTTACAGAAATAACAAAAGTGTCAGGATCTATAAAAGTAGTAGTGGCGTTAAAATCTCAGTGATACCCATTCCCCAGTGTTGACTGAAGGTGACTGCTCACTGTCGCATTCAAAACGTAGAAGAAAACAATCATAGTCGTTGAAAGTTTAGTTTTCTTTTTATTCTAGCTTTATGAATACATAAAAACCCAAATCAGGTTAGTAAACATTTACAAAATAAGGCTTGTCATGTCATTCAAGTGCATCATTGCTACATTCAACAATCAGACGGGTGACAAAAAGAAAAAACCAACGTAAAATGACTTGAACAGCTGATTGGCTGGAGTCCTTTGATGGTGGA
>NW_019525465.1:47887-49185 GCF_002814215.2 Seriola lalandi dorsalis
TACACAAAATAACCATTTCTCTCAAATATTGTTCACAAATCTGTCTAAATCTGTGATAGTGAGCACTTCTCCTCTGCAGAGATAATCTGCAAAGGAGACAGCACTGCGAGATGAAGGACTATAATCACTTCTTTACTTGCAAAGGTTGTGATTCAACTCCTCAGTTTGTTATAATAATATACATTATTATATTTATTAATATAAATAATAATTCTTCCTAATTCATCACGTCCATCCATCCCCACAGAAAATAAAGTGCGCAGTAAAGAAAGTGCAGTTTTTGGCGCCTCAGAGGTCGGAGTTCGGTCAGTTCCTATACGACTGTAAATGCACTTGGGCGGCTGGACAATTGAATTTTCATCTATCTTATATTATCTTATATTATCTTATATTATCACCTGAGACCAGTTTGCTGTGGGAGACCCAACACAGCTCCCAGGATCCTCTGAGCTCACAGACCCCTCCAGTATTTACCATGTGTGTTGTCTTACAGCAGATCGTCACCTACTACATCAGCAGGAGGTTAGTTTAAGTTCTGCTGTGTGCGTCCTTTATATTTCAGAAAAATCATAAGAACAACAACAAGAACAAGAACAATGGCTACCAGTCCGTAACGTCGATTCCTTTCTCCTCCACCCTCGTCGTGTCCAGGTGTTTGACCTGCAGAGAGAAGCAGGTATCAGCTGTCAGGTAGGTGAGTGAAGAACAGATCAGAATCCATTTCCTCCTTAAACTGTCAGACATTATCACATGACTCACATCAACAACATCTGATGCGAGATGGTTCACTGTCACAGCAACAACCAGGAAGTAGCTGCACCAAGACTCACCTGAGTGTGGACTCTAAAGACTCACCTGCCTGATGAACTTGCAGGTAGATGATCTTGGTGGCGTCAGTGTCAAAGCTGGCTCTCTTCTTGCGCTTTGAGGCTCTCTTGTTCTTATCGTTAATGATGTGACACTCGTATGTTCCTGTGTCGTTACTCGTCACATTCTTCAGAATCATGGACACGTCACCGTCCTTCATCTCTCTGTCCGTCAGATCCACCCGGTTCTGAAAAGATGGATGCTGGTTTTCTACATCAGGCTTCTGGTGTAAACGGCAGAAAAGGACGTATTCGGGCTTCAGGTCAGGTGTGGTCCACTCCACAGCTGCGATGGAGAAGTTTGTGGGGGCTCGACATGGCAGAGTGACAGTCTCTCCAGGGTCAGCCCTGATGGTTTCCTGATCTGAAGGAGAGACAACAAAATCAGAGCAGAGAGGTCAAAGTTCAACTCTGACTTCCACAGTAGCCAAG
>NW_019525465.1:49650-51315 GCF_002814215.2 Seriola lalandi dorsalis
CAGCCACGTGATTCTGCAGAAACAGGTAGTAACCGGTTGGTAAAACAGCAGTAGATAGTTTTATTTCATATATTAGGACAGTCGGTAAGGTTAATGCACAATACCTTTTTAATAGGCGCCACATGTTCTTGCTCAGGTGGTGGCAGATGTAACAGCCGGGAATAATGACTGAAACAGGTGAGTCGCGAGCTTCTTCTTCTCCTGACAAACAGCCGCTGCAGTTAGAATATTGTAGAGCAGTCTGCCCACTGCTGGGCTGGGAAGGTATTACTGCAAATATATATATATATATATATTTATATATAAGTGTGATTGTTTTACATCTGTGTCATCGGAGGCTGAAGGCACAAGAGATGCTTCGTCCATCGTGAGACGTCTGTGATGGGAAAGCTGCACTTTGACCAGCTGAAGTGAAACCCTCATCCTTCCTCTGAGACTGTGGCTTCCTCTACACGGAAAGTCAGAGATAAAACTTTAAAAGATCAGGAGGAAAAGCAACCAGAGTGTAAATGTAAAGAACATTAATATGTGTGTGTTGTTGCAGGAAATATCCCTATAGTGGACAACTGTAGGTCTACTAATCTATGTTATGTCAAAGATACAAACTCGGAGTTTGTGGAGCTCCAGCAGTGTTTTTCTCACGCTGCCTCACCACACTGACCTACACAGTTACTGGTGTTTGTCTCTTCCTGACCACATTTCAGTGGTTAAAGCAGATGTACAGGTACGAAACAACCTCCATCCTTCATCTCATTTCCTCTGAACTATAAACCACTTTTCTCTACGGGAAGGAACAGCTTCTTTCTAACAATGTCTAACCTTATTTATAAAATCACTCACATCATTAAATAAACTCTCTCTGAATAATTTAATACAAAAATAAAAGCCCAGAATCTTTCTGAACAAAATCAAAAAAGCAGCTTCAAGTTGTTCCCTCACACACAACACAACACACACATATTAATGTTCTTTACATTTACATTGTAGTTGCTTTTCCTCCTGATCTTTTAAAGTTTTATCTCTGACTTTCTCTGTTTTACTGCAACTAATCAAAATTACCTGCTTTACTTTGTGTGAAGAGGAAGCCACAGTCTCAGAGGAAGGATGAGGGTTTCACTTGAACTGGGCAAAGTGCAGGTTTCCTATCACAGACGTCTCACGATGGACGAAGCATCTCTTCTGCGTTTGCTCTGTAAGTCGACTCTTTGTCTCCCTGTCTGGGCTTTTTATTCACCGAGAACAAATTCAACTTATTTGCAGTTTGGTTTTTTACATCAGCGTCGTGTCTGTGGGTCGGAGTCAGAGTCAGAATCTGGTTTTATTGCCAAGTAGGTTTTTACATCGTACAAGGAAGTTGCCTTGGTGTTTTGGTGCGTAACAATAAACACAGTAGGAAGAAAAGAAATGTGATTACAGGAACATTCCCACACACCTACAGCACCGTTAGTTTCCACGAGTGAAGGAAGGTGAGAGAGAAGCAGAACCCAGAACCTCCATCACACTAACACTTTTCTCTGTCGTCTCTCTGCAGCTCTGATCTCGCTGCTGAGCTGCACGACACAACAAGGTGAGGAAACTTCTTCTACCACACAAGTTCTGAGACGATGAAATCCAGATCTCATTTGATCCATTGCAATTTACTAAGAAGAGAAGTTCTGTTGGCAG
>NW_019525465.1:52046-55028 GCF_002814215.2 Seriola lalandi dorsalis
CCCAGCTGGATCACTGTCACAGGTCAGGAGGTCAAAGGTCAAGAGCTTCACTTTGGTTTCACCACTTATTATCCACATATTCACTTGACCAGGTGAAATTCTCTCTACAGGAAAACCTGTAACCTCAGCTCCTCCCACCTCAGCCCTGCCCTCTTCCTCAGCTCCGCCCCCTTCCTCAGTCCCCCTCCAGGTTGTTTTCAGAGTGCTCTACCACCTGGTGATGTTCTGTCCGTACTTCATCTCCACTGTCATTATGGTGTCTTTATATCGACAGAGACACACAGGTATCAGTCAATCAATAAATCAATCACCAGTTACAGTTCTGTAGTATTGATTGTCTTTGCCTGATAATACTGTATCTAAATCTGATGATTCATTCTTCTGATAGGACAACACCCACGTGTCTCCATGGCAACTGCACCACCCACCCAGGCTGAGCAGAGATTGGCCGAGAACCGTGATGACATCGTGACCACTGAGCATCACTTCTGAGCTGAACAGAGTTTAGTGTCATCAACACATTTATAATATAAAATCATTTTTTCTTTCAGTCACAATATTTTAAATAAAGTTTTTATGTGCCTGAAACTTTCCTCCTCACGTCCCTGCTGTGTTTTCTACACATGGAAATCATTGGTTGACTGTGGTGAAACATCAACTGCCAAAATGTGTATTTTCGTCCCTCAAGGCTGCGAATGAGTAAAAAACACATTGACCAACAGGTGAGGGGCGTGGCCTTTCCAACATGTAATCCTTAATTACAGCTAAGCTAATTGTAGCTAAGACAAATAATAATAACAAACCCTGAGCAAAAAGTATAAATACTATGAAGCTCTAGAGAAAGAGAAACCTCCTCCCTGTCAGAGCCCATTATTACCCACATTCTCATAAAACTAATACTAATGTTTTTGTTATCATGTTTATTTTTTAAACAATAAATTTTAGTTTAATAAATGTTATTATTCACATTCCACCACTGATTTTATAAGATGATATTTGGTGCTGACACAGAGGACTCGACTGAAGAAACGTCGATTCATCACTTAAGCACCAAGGACAGCTCCTGTTATTTCAGCTCCATGAGAGAGAGAGAGAGAGAGAGAGAGAGACACACACACACACACACACACACACACACACACACACGACAGGGTTTCTGCAGGTTTACCAACTTCAGTTTCAGACTTCTTAAAACCTTTTTTTGAGAAATGAATTCATCTCTTTCAAGGACTTTAAGAGCTGCAGATAAATCTGACGTTCTCCTTTCATCTGTTTGATTAATCCACCTTCTGATGAAACTGACACCTGCCCATTATCAATGAGCTTTACAGCTACTGGGTTTAATAACAATAATAACTTATATAATAACTAAATAACTTACAAAAGAATTGCTTCCTGCATGCACAAGAGTTTTGTAAATTAATTTGAAGACGTTTTAATATTACTTCAGGCTTTTACACAGTATTTCTAAGTGTTCCTGAACACACCACACACTGTTAAGACGTGACGAATGAGGAGACGAACAGTTCTGGGATCAGATATAATCAGTTTATTATCAGTTGCTGTAAATGCATGAGTGTTAAAATACGCTGCTTAATGTTCCACAATGTCGCTGGCTTGTGAATTCAGCCCAGTATGTTCAGGCTGACGGACACAGAATGCAATGCACTTTTTATTTTCAACGTTTCACAACATTGCTGGCTATTGAACGCAGCCCGGTACATAAAGGCTGATGGGGTTTTTTTTTTTTTCTCTCTCTCTCTGCTTCTTATGATTTTTAACGTATCTGCTGTTTGGACGTCGGCTCAGTCGTCCAGGAAGAAATAGTTTCCACTCTTCTTCTGTTCGGTGTCCTGGAGGGAACAAAGGTCAAAGGTCAGTGCTTACAGAAACACAACATCTACTCTGCTGCTCGTGCTTGATCAACAGTGTACACTGATCTCCTGTGGCGGTGTTCGGTGTATGATAATCACCATTTTATTTATTTATTGCTGCTTTACCTGCATGAAAACACGACTATCATCAGTTTTATTTACCTGCTGTTTCATTTTCTTGCTTTTTATCTTTGTGACGTTTTGTTTTTCTTCTAATTTTAAACCCTTTAAATCTTGATTACTGTGTTGTTGTAGTTCCCACACGTCACCAGCAGAGGTCAGCGAAGGTTCACACACTAAACCACTTCCACTCGGATCAACTGATAATCAGAGCTGCAGAACGAGCTGGACACATCAACCTAAACCAGCTGGAGCTGCAGATCAATGCGATTGATTAAACTCGTAATGATCCAAGTTTCAAGCGTCTGTTAATATATTTTCATATTTTACAGCAGCCGACAGAAAAACACTGAACAAATAAATATTCATGATTTTAATGTTTGAATTTATTTCCTGCTCTATTCTGTTGCTTTCTAGTTTTTAAATTGACCTTGTTTTTAATGTAAAGTTTCAGTATCTGGAAAAAAATGAACATTATTATTATTATTATATTATTAGTATCAGATTTCTACAACACAGGACGGTAGTTTTGATGGTAAGTATGTGATTTGTAGTTAATACAGACCTTTAATCCCTAAACTGAAGTGATGCTCGTATCTTTAAAATGTCTCTTATACATTATATGATATTATAATACACAGGTGTGAATACCTTGATGGAGTTGTGC
Source organism: Seriola lalandi dorsalis (assembly GCF_002814215.2). Taxonomy (NCBI): domain Eukaryota; kingdom Metazoa; phylum Chordata; class Actinopteri; order Carangiformes; family Carangidae; genus Seriola; species Seriola lalandi. The sequence continues at coordinate 54,708 of NW_019525465.1, forward strand.
TTGTTGATACGTGGCCTGAAGTTGTTCGGGTCTCTCCTGAATGTGATTTCCAGCAGCGACAGGAAGCGGTTCATTCCCGCCAACAGACTCTGAGGCCTGAAGAAGAAGAAGAAGAAGAAATTCAGTTTCTCTTCAGGAAGTGTTTGGTTCATGTTGTGAGTATTTAACAAAATAAAAGTCTCTCTCTGTCTTACGTGTTAGCTGCAGTCTTCTTGGAGGGAATACCGTCGAACACGATGACTCTGTCGGCCAGGTAGGTCGCCATGATGAAGTCGTGCTCCACCACGAACGCCGTCTTCTTGGCGTGGAGGATGTACCTGC
>NW_019525465.1:55623-64272 GCF_002814215.2 Seriola lalandi dorsalis
ACACACACACACACACACACTCTCTTTACATTCAACTCGTCTCAACTTTATTGTTCTGTTCACAGAGACAGAGGCTGAATCTTTGTGATGGATCGTCTCTGGGAGGACGACGCTCGGCAACCAGGTGAAGCCTGGAAGCATCAGCTTGGATTTAATGGAGCTGTGTCATTTCATAGAACAAGATTCACACAAACAAAGTTTTTAAACTGTAAACAGCAGAATCATCCTTTAATTTATTCCACGGCGTGTTTTAATAATTAGTGCTGATGAAGAAACTGGACGAACCTTAAACTTGGGGCTGATGGTTTGAGGCTTGTAGCTGACGTTCAGGATGGGAACCTCCCCTCCCCCGTCAGGTTTGAGTCCTCCAGCCAGCATCCTGATGAAGGTGGTCTTCCCTGTGCCTGCGGACCGAAACATTTACAGGCTGATGTCAAACACCGACGTAAAAACTCCGAGTGTGGACACGTCCAGACACGAACTCAGCGTACCGTTCTCTCCCAGCATCACCATGATCTCAGAGTCTGTAAATTCTCCTCCTCTGATCTCCAGCGTGAACTCGCCCATCGTCTTCCCCATCTCCGGATACTGAACAACAACAACAACAACAACAGCGACAGGTCAGACATCTGTTCCAGCTGCAGGGTCAGTCTCTCCGAGAGAAGAGAAACAAAGACCCGGGAGAAGACGAGGAGGAAGGAGGTAATAAAGGAAGGAAGGAAGGAATTAGGAAGTGAAGTAAGGAGAAAGGAAACAAGGTAGGAGTGAAAGAAGAGGGAGAAATGAGCAGAAAATAAAGTGATAGTTTTAAAATGAGGAAACCAGAACCGACCTGGTAGTGCCTGAGTCTCTTCACCTCCTCCTCGTTGGCCGTCTCAGCCACTTTGAAGACCAATGAGGTCTCGCGAAACCTGAGATTCTCCGTGGGAACGTAACCGTCCAGGAAGATGTTGATACCTGGAGGAAGAAGAGGAGATGTGTATAAGAGACAGGAGATGATTAATTAAATATCCACATTAATTGTTTGATGTTTTAATGCGTGTGTGTTTTACCTAGCTGGTCACAGACGATGTCCTGTGTGTCTGTGTCATCTTTCCTGCTCAGGATGGCCCCTACTGACCCCTGGAGGCAGAGGAGATGTGTATAAGAGACAGGAGATGATTAATTAAATATCCACATTAATTGTTTGATGTTTTAATGCGTGTGTGTTTTACCTAGCTGGTCACAGACGATGTCCTGTGTGTCTGTGTCATCTTTCCTGCTCAGGATGGCCCCTACTGACCCCTGGAGGCAGAGGAGATGTGTATAAGAGACAGGAGATGATTAATTAAATATCCACATTAATTGTTTGATGTTTTAATGCGTGTGTGTTTTACCTAGCTGGTCACAGACGATGTCCTGTGTGTCTGTGTCATCTTTCCTGCTCAGGATGGCCCCTACTGACCCCTGGAGGCAGAGGAGATGTGTATAAGAGACAGGAGATGATTAATTAAATATCCACATTAATTGTTTGATGTTTTAATGCGTGTGTGTTTTACCTAGCTGGTCACAGACGATGTCCTGTGTGTCTGTGTCATCTTTCCTGCTCAGGATGGCCCCTACTGACCCCTGGAGGCAGAGGAGATGTGTATAAGAGACAGGAGATGATTAATTAAATATCCACATTAATTGTTTGATGTTTTAATGCGTGTGTGTTTTACCTAGCTGGTCACAGACGATGTCCTGTGTGTCTGTGTCATCTTTCCTGCTCAGGATGGCCCCTACTGACCCCTGGAGGCAGAGGAGATGTGTATAAGAGACAGGAGATGATTAATTAAATATCCACATTAATTGTTTGATGTTTTAATGCGTGTGTGTTTTACCTAGCTGGTCACAGACGATGTCCTGTGTGTCTGTGTCATCTTTCCTGCTCAGGATGGCCCCTACTGACCCCTGGAGGCAGAGGAGATGTGTATAAGAGACAGGAGATGATTAATTAAATATCCACATTAATTGTTTGATGTTTTAATGCGTGTGTGTTTTACCTAGCTGGTCACAGACGATGTCCTGTGTGTCTGTGTCATCTTTCCTGCTCAGGATGGCCCCTACTGACCCCTGGAGGCAGAGGTGAAGAGTTACAACCAACCCTCCTTCACCGCCGCAGCACCACTGATTAAACTCCTTCCTGCTCAAACTCGTTTACCTTCACGGTCTTCGGGATCTGGTCGACGTACTGCGGCTTGACGATGGCCCGCAGGTCGTCCTCCAGGATTTTGGTGAAGTAGTTCTGCAGCTCAGATCCTCGGAAGTAGGTCAAGATCTCCTGCCAGTCTGGAGGATTCTGGGACAGAAAAACACACATTCATATGTAACATATAAAACATCAAACACGTCAAACAGCATTTACAGCAGTGCAGGACCGATGCCTTTTATTTCTGTCAAGACGGCTCGGCCTGTATCTGATGTTTGGTCTGAGCAGCTACACCCACGTTTTATCTCCTCAGAGCAGCAACAACCACATTCAACCTACAACACGAGGCCTGCACGAGTAAATCCACATCACCTGACAGTAACGTGTGTGTGTGTGTGTGTGTGTGTGTGTGTGTGTGTGTGTGTGTGTGTGTGTGTGTGTGTGTGTGTGAACACTCACATCGTACTTCCCCAGGTTGGGTTTCTGTTTTCCAGCCAGGATCTTCAGCGCCGTGGACTTCCCGATACCATTGGTCCCCACCAGCCCCAGCACCTCACCGGGCCTCGGTATGGGCAGCCTATACACACACACACACACACACACACACACACACACACACACACACACACACACATATATATAATCACACTGCCACATAGAAACTGACATAATTGTCAGATAAACTCAGATATTTCATTTAAAACCTCCTGTTCTTCTGTCAGTGGCTGATACAAACCTGTAATTACAACCAGCTGATTCACAGCATCAACATCTCATGTTAAACCTAAATTTAATAACATGTGCTCTCAGAATAATATAACAAATCACTGAATCAGTTGCGTATCCAGGCGGTGTCAGCGTACCGGTGCAGTTTGAAGGAGTTGGCGCAGTATCTGTGTGTGGTTTCCTTCTCCAGGTTGCTGGGCAGGTTGACGATCGACAACGCTCCGAAAGGACATTTCTAAAACAACAACAACAACAAAACCCCGTCAGAACAACCGGACTGAGACCGGCCCCTCAGGAGTTAGCACTAACTTCATCAGACAGACATCCTGGTCAGATTCCTTATTTTTCAGGGACCAATCCTGTTCTACATGATGATTTTCTAGGATTCGTGACTATTAAACAAGCTGAAAGTGTAATAACACAAATGACTTATATTTTCCTAAATAGAAACACAAGAGAGGAGCAGATATTAACATCACTACATCTATGTTTTCAGACCGGTTCACTTGATATTCAGAGAGGTCGCCCTGCAGGTGTTCTTACCTTGATGCAGATACCACAGCCTATACACAGAGACTCTGAGATCCACGCAATCTTACTCTGTGGAGTCACCTCGATACACAGCTTACCTGCAAACACAATTGAACACAGATTCTCATTTAGCGACAAATGTTTGTGTTTTCCGTGTTGAAGCTCATTTTTTAACTTGCTTGTGGACATGAGCACCGACTAAACGATCACTCACCCATACGGACCACAGGGCAGCTCTTCTTGCACTCCTGACGGCATTTCTTAGGTTTGCATTTGTCATGGTTGACGATGGCGATCCTGGTGTTTTTATCCGCCATGATGGAGGGCTGGAATGACGGACGCTAGCACCTGCGGAGCTGAGAGACGTGGACAAATGAAGAGAAAAGGTGAGGAAGAAAAAAGGAGGGACAGAATCAGAGATATGGAGGTGTACATTTATCCATGTGCACAGCTAATGGTGATATTTAGGTCCCAAATACAGCAGACAATGTCTAAATGTAGGGGACAGTGGTCAGGCTCGAACCTATGTCCACAAACACAATATTAACTCTGCTGAAGCAACACATTCAATTCTGAACAAACAAGCACAGCCTTTAACTCTTAACAATGGGCTGCCACAGATCCACCACCACAGCCTGAAACCACCATACCTGCTTCTGATGTAACTAAATATAATGCTCCCTGGCTTTACAGCAGATCCTGGTTTTAATGAGGTTTTATTTCAGGCATCAATGAGATGAATTACAGCAAATGTAACAGCTATAAAACCGGTCCAGTCGCCGCTACGCAGCCTTCAGCATGAGTCACACCGGGCTGTCCTTCTACCGCTACCTCGCATCTGAACGTACAAGCCTGGTGCTACGTAATTTAAGGCCTTTAAGTATTCAGTGGGTTTCCTGCTGTTCAGTGCGGCCTCCCATTCAAAACATTAAAAAGGAGAAACATACGTGAATAAAAAAAAAAAATGGAGATTGTAACTTCGGTTTGTCTGTAATTCTCTCAACATCAAATTAACGCAAACGTGACGGGCGGCGGCGAAAAGCACCAAAAGTTGGATTTGTCCACAAGTAACCGGCTGATGTGCGAGTCATTCATGTGTCGAATTCATTTAAAGAGCCTAGCGATCGATAAAAACCTATATTTGTGTAATTTAATGTTTACAGCTTTGTCACAGCGAAAGAAAACGTCAATTTTGCAAATAACTGAGGGACATTTGGAGCACCATTCAAAGAAAACGCAGTCTTCTCGGGGCCCTTGTGCCTGTAACACCTTCTGTGTTACAAAAAATAAATAAAACTACGCTGTCAAACGATCAACCAACTGTATTTATGTACTCAGATGGGTTTATCGGTCGTTTTCAAATCTTCACCGGACCTTGAATGCACCGTTAAGTACGAGCTTCAGAGGCTGCTAACAGTGAGCTAAAGGTTAGCTTCACATTAACCGACATTATCAGTGGAGGCCCTGCACTTGACAGCTGCTGTGAATCGGAACATCGCTCGTTTCTATGGCAATACCTGCCCCGAAAAAGCGACAATATCCGGAGCGACGAGTCAAAAACTCACCCTCCTCGGCTCCCGTTCCCCGGCTTAGAAGAAAATAAACGAGAAACGACGTTTAGGGACAAATAATCGGGTGTGAAACTTCTTTTTTCCAGCAACGTGTTCGTCTCCTGGAAGCCGGCAGAAAGATGGCGGGAGAGACGCACAAATCGTGCGACGGCGCTGATGACGTCGTAAAGACGCGACCTAGACTCACCAAAGTGGGAGATTCGAAGTGGCTAGCGAAGCAAAACGGGTTTGAGATCGAATTGTGCCGAACCCACTCACGTCCCATGAATTTACACAAGATCCTGGAGACTTTTACCAACCTTCATTGTAAGTTTAAGTCACATTCTTTATCGTAAACTAAGTTTTAGTGGCTTTGAGGCAGTCTACGGTGGAGATATATTAGCTCTTAGCAGCTAGCTAGAGCTGCAAACCAGCCGTTAAAAGTTTGTGTGATTTTTATTTGCGGTGCATGCGTTTGAGAAAATTATTATCCAAGCATTGTGGCCTACATTTAAAACAAATTATATTAACCACTCTGTTTAATATTATCATGAGTTTCCCTCTCAACTATATCGAGTAAAACCATGATGGTATTAACCATAAATTCCGGCGTTTAACGCAGCTGTTAGCTAAACAAGATGCTAATACCGTCGCCTAACGAATGGTCAATTACCATTAACTCTTAAATCGGATTCTGCCGTTAATTCATTGTCAAATTCATCGTTCAATGTACAAGAAAACGTCAATATGTTGGAAATCTGAAGCGTGTTTGGCGTTACGTTGCTGAAAATCGTACGAAACGCGTCTTAGACCTTAGAACTTGCGGTTTTCTGAATTTGTGTTTTTGTCTTTCTCCGTGGTTAGAGGATGGCAACCCCGAGCAAGACACCACCCGGTGCCGACCCAAAGCAGCTGGAGCGGACGGGGACGGTCCGGGAGATCGGGTCTCAGGCGGTGTGGTCCCTCTCCTCCTGTAAACCAGGTCGGACCCAAATCCAGTACACAGTCGGCTGTTTTCATGCTGAGTGACCGATATAGACTGGTGTCATTTGGCCTCTCACTGTCCACCCATGTTCAGGTTTTGGAGTCGATCAGCTGAGGGATGACAACCTGGAGACTTACTGGCAGTCAGATGGATCCCAACCTCACCTGGTCAACATACAGTTCAGGTAACATGGGTCATGTTCTCTCAGTACAAGGATTTCTGAAATTAGCAAAGATGTGTCTTTACATAACAAAAAACAATAACAGACTGAGTTATCAAGGAGATGTTATTGTCAAGGTGTAATGTTGTAATAATGTGTATTTGCTTCTTTTATCTGTCTTCTTTTGTGTATTTCAGCTTGTGAATCATCTGTATGTTGGTGTCTGTGTTTATCATCCCTGATTGTTTTTATTTGTTTTGATCAGGAGGAGGACAACAGTGAAAATGCTGTGTATTTATGCTGATTATAAATCTGATGAGAGCTACACACCCAGTAAGATCTCTGTCAGAGTGGGCAACAACTTCCACAACCTGCAAGAAATCAGGGTAACGACAAGAGTACTAATTTCTTGCCCTGAAGTTCATTACATCTTTAAATACCCAGTAAAATGATCTTCATTGTTCTCACCTTTCTCTTCTTCCTCCCTGTAGCAGTTGGAGATGGTGGAGCCCAGTGGCTGGATTCACATTTCTCTGATGAACCAGGTAAGAAACTCATGTCTTTGTTTAATTTTACTAGAATAAAAAAAATCTGGTGGATACCCAGCCCTGTTCTTCTTGTGATAATGTGTGAATAAAAGCATCAGCAGTGACTCTGGGTTTCTGTGTGTCTCAGCGGACAAACGAGCCGATCAGCACCTTCATGATCCAGATCGCCGTCTTGGCCAACCACCAGAACGGCAGAGACACTCACATGCGGCAGATTAAAGTCTACACGCCGGTGGAGGAGAGCTCCATCGGCAAGTTCCCGCGATGCACCACGGTCGACTTCATGATGTACCGCACGATCAGGTGATCTGGACTGACAGGTGACCACCTGACCTGACCCTCTGTGCCCCCTGGGAAAGTTTGGGAATCACACAAAATGACACAGACTGATTATCTGGAGCTGCTGCTGTGTTTCTGACGTGATGCAGATTGATTGATTCTATTCTGAATCCAGAATCGATCGTTCTTACATTGGTTATGATTAAGGTTTTGTCAAATGTGGCTTCTTAAAAGTGCAGTACTGACATTTTAAATTCAAGCTGCCTATATTTAATATATTTAAATTTGACTTTAACAAGAGTTCAGTGTTTTTCTTTGTAGTTTCTTCCTACATGATCAAATCCCTCCATCACATGATATACTGTCTTTTTTTACACTTCTATATTTGTATGAATAAAAAAAAAAAAAAAAAAACAGGTATATAACGTGTTACTTCATGGATTAATTGCCAATAGAAAGAATATCAGATTTGGTTAAACAGCCACACAGAGGACTTTGATTTGTTTGTGAGAGAACTTTAATGTCTCATGATGGTTTAAAAGCTGATTCAGAGACTTTTCCATCATAAAAATAAGAAAATTCTGGAACAAACACTGATTATTTTTGGGTGTTTTTAGCGTTAAAATGGTCAAATTTAAAGATATTAAATATGGCACATCAACCCAGCAGTGACAGTTTATATGTTGTGATGTCTGAAGAGTTCAGCTCCTTAAAGAAATGTGGCAGCACTTTTGGAGAAAAACCAGCTCCGACTTTAATAATGTGGCTGTTTGTATGAAAGTAAAGCACATTATCAGCTATTGATCAACTTGATTCTGTTCTGATGATTGGGTTTCAATTTGTTAATCTCAGGAAGGAAAGTAGATTTAAAGTTGTTGGTTCTGGAGACGCATGTTTTACTCCAGAACCTCCAGAACATGCTGAGATAAACCCCGCACTCATTCATTTACTGTTCAACATTTACTCAAGCAACATGTTTCCCACACGGACCGGATCCAGCTGCATGTGGCCAGTAAAAAACAAACACTTTAGTGTTCATTTTGAGCCAGACTGAGTTCATTACGAAGCCAAAACGTTGAATTTTTGGGTCAGTTTCCACAGTTTTCTTCCAGTATCAGAAACTCAAACTTCAAAACTCAAACTTCTGTGCCCACAGACCGACTCCTGTTGTGGAATCTGTGACTGAGCGTTGAATTAAATGTGTTTTCAAAGCAAAGTGGCTGCAAGAATGTGACTGTGTTAATTTATAAAACAAAGAACGTTCACAAGAGAAGGAGATTTTAGACACTGGGACATTTGAAATCAGAGAAAGTTCATCTCTTACTAAACAAAGCGTCACGTCACAGAGCATCTTTTGGAAATGTCAGACTGATACCTGTCATACATGTTTGTTATATATGAAGCCCACATGTCCCATATTTAATATCTTTACATTTGAATGTTCTTCTTGTTATAACGGTAAAAATCGGAGTAGTGATGAGTCATTTAATTTATCACAATAAAATCAAGGTCCACTGTTTGGCTATTTTTAGCTTCTTACTTCAGGTAAAAAACAGCTTGGTGATGAAAAATAATTTGTATTTGCAGCTCTAAACTAAGCAAACTCCATCCAGTGATGAAGACTGTGAGCGGTGGATCCAGAAAAAGCTGGTAAGTGGACCTTGAGTTTAAAGGAATTGTTAGATATTTGAGTATATTTG